>NC_136615.1:9051671-9236671 GCF_933228915.1 Telmatherina bonti | reverse complement strand
AGAAAGTCAGCAGACACTAGGGGTGAGACGATATGCTTATGTCCCGATTCAATTCCGATTTTTTTGGGTGCCGATTCGATTTAAATTGCGATTTTCACAATTCTCCGATATTTTGGTAGATTAAAACCCCCCCAAAAAAAGTGCAAAACATTTTTTGCTCGTCATTTTTCTTCATTTCAACGAGGAAAAAAAAAAAAAAACCAGTAGCCAGACCTTCATTCTGCTGCTATAATGCCCAAGTAGACAAGTAAAAAGATCAATAAAATAAAATTATATAGTGCATTCATTGTATTTGAAGAAATATAATCAATTTTAAAATTGTGAAGAAAAAAATCCCGATTTTTATTCTGATTTTTTGATTAGATTTTCCCACCCCTAGCAGAGACACATTCTGTCTTCATGCGTGCCGACGTTTCAGCTGCTTCTGCGGTGAACATCCGCGATGATAGAGCATCATTGTCTGTCACACGGGTGACTCCTTGTGTGAAGATGCTGCAGTGGATGTTGGAATTTGGGAGACAAATGCAACGATTGTGGCATCTACACAAAGACTCCTTTATTCAGGTGTGTAGGGAGCAGGGACACATTGAAAATCTGCAGGACTGCAGCCTGTATAGGACCAAACGGACAAGCCCTGATCTCAATTCTATCTGTTTGGCATATGATGCACTGGCGACCCGTCCAGGGTGTAACCTCCCTCTCACCTGCTCATGGCTGGGATAGGCTCCAGCTTCCCTGCAACCTGAACTGGAGAAAACGGTCAAGGAAATGGCATGGATGGAAAAATAATCTATTCTTAAATTTCAAACAACTCTGAGTCCTTTTAAACTTCATGACTGGCTGAAAGCTTCAGTCATCTTCAGACTTTTCCAGAAACCATGAAGTGTAATTAGTTTTCCAGGCCTGGAACGCAGCTGTGAGATTTTCCATGACAGCTGGACCTGTTCCTCGAGGAAAACAAACACACTGGTAGCATTTCAATGTAAAAATCTGAAACGCTTCGATTATTTCATTAAAAACAATATTAAAATTATGTAGAGGACAATAAGCAGAAATAATCTGCTGAATCTAAACCGATTACAATAAGTAATCATTTCAGTGATATAATTACTGAAGATGAATGAATTTGTTAATTAAAAGGAGGATTCTGCTTTATTTCAGGGTGTCGAACTCAACGTGTGGAAAATGTTTTATGAATCATGTTAGCTTAAAGTTTCAACCTTCAGTTGTTGATTCAGAAAAACAAGCAACAAAACTTCCAGCAAAGTTTCAACTCCCTGCAACTTGTCCACAAAACCTGATTTTCAGTGTTTGTTTCCAGTCTGACAGAAACAAAGCGAGCGGCTGCAAAGCTTCAGAAACCTCTGCCTGACTCGGTTAGAAATGTTTCTCCATGATTTATATTTGTTGGTGCAGCTCCTTAATGGCAAAAATTAAAGCCAAATAACAAGGATCATTGCGAAAGTAGAAAAACACATTTATCAAGAAGACATTTGTAACAAATCCTCAGAACAGAACAAACAACTTTCCAGAGCTTTTTAAACCAATATAAAATATATATAAATATGAACTCTAGTTTTCCTGAACATCAGATCAGCACCTGCTCCTCCTCCGTTTCCGCTCCCTCACTGGTACAATTGCTTGCAGTTGTTCCTGCGTTGCCGTGGCAACTTCCTGGTCAGGGATAGGGAACGCGTGCAGGTTTAACTTCTGCGTGAGGAAAAGAGGAGAGAAGCCGAGGAGCGTTCTGACGGCTTCCAGCAGCAGCAGGTTGTTCCCCGGTCGGGTCAACTCGTCCTTTTCTGTTCGCAGGTGAAACGCTGAGTAAGCAAAAAACCCTAAAACAGATGCCAGGAGGTGAGTTCTGCATCTTACCACCATCTTCTCCTGCCGCGTTCTGCTGCTTCTCTCTGAGCCGCTTCCTGAGAGATGAAACCTCCTCCTGAAGCGCTTCAACTCCACGCTCGCTCTCCTCCACGTCTCTGCACGCTTTCTGTTCGCAAACACAGAAACGCTGAAGCAAAGTGCAGCAGCAGGGTGTTCAAACGCTCGTTTACCTTCCTTTACCTGTAGCTCCGCCTGCAGCGACTCGTTCATTTTATCCACCTCGTTCACCTCCTTCAGCAGCCCGTTGGGGGAGAAGAAGTTGGACCTACAACAGAGTCACAGCCATGTGAGCAGGGACGTGGATTTGGTATGAAGATGCTGGCGTGAAGCCGGACATACCGGTGTTTCTTCAGGGTGAGGTTATAACCTGCTGCAGAACACGGAGCCGACACCTTCCAGTACGCCTGCTGCTCAAGCAGACCCAGGTTGTTCACCATCACGGGGATGTTTACGAAGCATCTGGAAAGAAAAAGAAAGCGTTGGTCACTAGGGCTGTGACGATATGCTTTTGTCCCGATTTGATTTTTTTTCCAGATTTTTTTGGGTGCTGATTCGATTTAAATTGCAATTCTCAAAATTCTTCAATATTGCTGATTTTGGTAGATTAAAAACAACATTTCTTTTAAATAAAACTTCTTTTTGCTGGTAATTTTTCTTGATTTCAGTTAGGAGAAAACAACACAGCAGCCAGACCATCATTCTGCTGCTATAATGCCCAAGAAGACAAGTAAAAAGATCAATAAAACCAATAAAAATGAAAAATTAGTAGATTAATTTTATTTTATTAATTTTATTTAATTGAAAAAAATCAATTTAACACAAAAAAAAAAAAAAAAAAAAAAAAAAAAAAAAAATCGATGTTAAAATTGTGAAACAAAAAACCCCGATTTTCAATTTTTCGATTTCATTTTCCCACCCTCATTAGTCACTGGTGTGGTCGCAGGGCCAGCAGCTGGTCTTGTCGTTTAGTCGACCAGTTCAGAGTCGTCTGAGAACCGGGGTCCTAACTCATCAACCGTGAGCAGAATCTAAAGGTGGGAAAATTGTATCGAAAAATCGAAAATCAGGATTTTTTTGCTTCACAATTTAAAATAGATTTTTTGTTAAAAAAAAAAAAAAAAATCTATTTTTTTCAGACTAAATAAAAGTTTTATAATGGATTATTTTTGTCATTTTTAAAGTTTTTATTGATCCTTTAACTTGTCTTCTTGGGTATTACAGCAGCAGAATGATGGTCTGGCTGCTGTGTTGTTTTTTTCTCATTGAAATTGAAATTTCTCAATGAAAATGACTAGCAAAAAAAAAAAATTTAATACATTTATTTTGATTTTAATCTACAAAATCAGCAATATCGAAGAATTGTGAGAATCGCAATTTAAATCGAATCGGCACCCAAAAAAATCTGAATCGAATCGGGACAAAAGCGTATCATCACAGCTCTAGTAGAAACTTTCCTAAATTCCATCCCATGAATGAAATGAATAAAGTGTTAAAGGTTCTCACCTGTCTGTCAAATGGACCTCTGTAAGTTTTGCAACTAAACTAAATTATTTTAAAAGATTACCAATGATGTGATTATTATTTTGATGAAATAAAGAATGTTCAAATATGATGAGATTGCTGTGACGCCTTCAAAAATGATGTTGTTTACTTGTTCTACTGCTAGATTCTGTGCAAACCCATGATCAGAGCTGGTCTTTTATTAAAGTACATATTTAATAGAAGTAAAACATGCTGAATTTATCAATTGTTTTCAATAAATTATGACCCAGGAGACCAGAGACGACCTAACCTGCTGCGGAAGATGAAGGCGGAGTACTCCATCCTGTGAGTGGAGCCTGTCGGCGTCACTTTGCTGGGCGTCAGTAGCATGAAGATCATGTGAGGGTTGGACAGAGCACATTTCAGCTTTTCGTGGACTAGCTTCTCCTTGAACGTCATGTTCTGTTCGGTGTTCCTGCGCTGCCGGTACCAGCCGATGACGCTGTCCTGTGTTCAACAAACACGCCACGTCAAACATGTGAAACAGCAACACCACGTTGATGCAACACACCTTCGTTGTTCACCTGTTTGTTGTCTGCCAGCATTTTGTGCAGCACCTCCATGTTCACCTCCCCTGTGCAGCTGTACAGACTGACAGCAAAACCACCACACATCAGAGAGTGGAAACATTTCACCACCTCATTATACATGCAGTACTCACGAGTTCAGTCTGTGGCAGGGGATGCACTTCTGGACATCTGTCAGAGACACACTTATTACACACAAAACTCACACCTGATGTGTAAAAATACGTATGTACTTACTGTATACTTCCTCAATGTGGATGTTTTCAGGCTGGGAGTCGCTGATGGTGACCTGCTCATCAAACCTGCTCTCTCCCAGCACGAGACCTTCCTGCCAGACACAGAAACAGACTGAAAACCTAACTTGATTGACATGATTCCAGTTTTTCAACCATCAATGTGACCCCCTATAAAAACCGCCTTTTGGATTAAATATATGCCGAATTTACCAGCAGAGCTTAAAGGCTTGGAAAATGTATTTAGTCGTTATGAATATTTTGTGTTTTGTTATTAATCAGTGGTTTATCTTAAGTTACAAGATATTTCATAAGAGTCCGGTGTAGCATATAGCATAGTTTAAAAAGTAGAAGTAACACAACTGTGGAAGTATTAACTTCACATAACAACATATAAACTTTACGGCACCAAAATGCATATTAAAAATGTCACTAATGAAACAATAATAAATTTTTTTTTTATAAAGCTTCAAAGTTAGTGTCGGGAGGCTTTTGCTGTTTCCTCAGTCACACAAACCGAGCGGGTCAACATCAATAACACGGACTTTAAAAATGAATAAAAGAGCTTCTCACCATGTCGGAGTCATTGTTAAAATGTTGGAACATGAGAGAAGCTAAAACAATCCCGGAGACTCGAACTGTCGGCTCCGACATGACGCCTGATTGATGAAAAGAGAAAATACCGAGTTTGTAAGAGGCGCTGACTTCTTCCCTTAGCGGCTGACGAGAGGGTGACTACGGTGGCCTGGAGGGTCAAACACGTAAAGCTATTGGAGCGCAGTATCGACAACAGAGTAAAATAGAGTAAAATAAAATAAAATAAATAAACCACTTCAGTGTTTTTTTTGTCTTTTTTTTCACAAAAATGTTGCATTCTTTTTATTATTTTTTTCATGCATGAAAGAGTTAATGAACTTTAAGTTTATGTATTTACTTTTCAGTGTTATTTTTTAATGTCCATGCAATGAAATGAGGCTTGAAGTTCATAAAGGTTTCTCCATGGCACTTTGGATTTGGCAAATGTTGATTTGATTTTTTTATTTCTGTGCTATAAAACTATTAATCTATAGATCAATTTATAGATCGATATGTAAGTATCAGCCATGTTTTTGTCCCATATTTGCATGACAAACTGACAGGAAGTCATTAAGGGAGTACCACCACTTCTTTTGTTCCACTTAAAGCACTGATCTTAAGATAACGAAGCCAAATTTCCAATTAGCTCATTTTTAATAATTAAAAAATGTCATCCATATTTTCTGGTTATTATTATTATTATTATTATTGTCAAGATAATAGATGATAAAGATGGTTTAAGAAAGAAAAAGAGTTGCTAGCATCAAATTTAACTGGTAAGTGTTGCAATTGCCCAGAACAGTAAATTAAGGCAAACATTTGATATTCTGTTAGCTTCCTGGCAATGACATTCCTGAAGTTTGAGAAAGTTCCTGTTTTGTCAAGAAGAGAAAATACGTTTTCCCATTTCGCTGAGACAGTAGTGTCATTGTTTTCCCAAACTGTGGTAAATAAAGAGGTAATTTATTGTTAAACTTCAGGAAAGCCATTTCCAGGAAACCAACCGGCTGCTTGCCTCAATTTACTACTAAAAATAACTCATTATCCAAAGACAATCGCATAAAAAATACATAGTTGTGAGAATGAATGCTTTTAGGTTTTGTATCTTTGTTTTTTATGAATGTTAAAACGCATTTGAACATTTTAGCTTTAGTGTTTTAGTGCCACTGTGTTTTCTAAAAATGTATATCTGCAGAAATGCTTCATGTTTGAGAGCATGTGTGTATGTTTTTTTTTTTTTTTTGTGCTTCTGGTTGTACTGTTTTCATTTATGTTTAATTTTTACCTGCTTTTACTCTCAACTCTTTAAATATTGGCAAGGTAAAAGGAAAAAGTGAAGGCTGGACTCAAACGCATGTAGAATATTAGAGTTGTGTTTCTTTAACACTCATCACATCTATTCACTGTTTGCTGATAAAATAGCAGAACAACTGTTGGAGCTTTGGTTACTAAGATGTAGCTGAACATATGAAGCAGTTTGGGGGGTTTAGGTCGCGCATGTCATCTTGCATATTTTTATTTTCTCGTTGTTTTTGTTCCTTTTGTTTATCGGTTTGATAGCTTTGCTATTTCGTCGGATTAGTTTTGGACATCTGAGCCACCGTAGTTAAATTTTTTCCCCCCAAAACTTTATTGTGAATGATCAATACAAGAATACATCCACAACAACAAACAGAGAGAATAAGAAAATATATTAAAATAATAATAATAATAATGATACATAAAAAATAATAAATAAATAAATAAATAATAAAAATAAAAATATCACAAAAAGGAAAAGAAAAACACAAGATTATTCATATTATTATTGATATACTTTTGTTACTATTCATTATTTTTCTCATCGTTATTTAAACAAATACCTTAAACTCAGAGCAAATATTGACTGTTTTATCAGCCTTACTGTTTTGCATTGGAATAATAGTTGATAAAAACTGCTCCAGTTCAGGCTTTAGCACCAAAAACAGTGGAGTTTTTTTTTGTAAACTTGCATTGCATGAAAGTGATGTTTGGCCTCACATAAATTAGATTTACAAGAAAAAGTGCAACCGTAGTTAAACGCTTCCTTTGTTTGTGCTGCGCGCTCCAATAGACGTCATGCGCGCTCCGTCATCATGACGTCGCGTGTGGGCGTGGCTTCATCTGCCCGTCAGACGTGGTTGTGATCCTGGAGGACCAGTTCCAGATCCAGATCCTCCGTCCCAGCTGCACGCTCGTGACCGATGTCAGGTATCCGCTTCGTTTTCACCTGCATGTGTCCCCGGAACCCGGTTTCACTGGTTCGGGTTCGGGTTCGTTCAGACGCGTAGCGGCAACTGGGACTAACGGAACAGCAGGAAGCTGGTTTCCATTTACCCTGCAGCGAGTTTTCTGAGACTAATGTGGATCATTAATACCAATATTCTGATAATTCTGTTGTTAAAATGTAACTTTGCTTTATGTAATTATATTATTTATGCTTTTTATTGTTGCACTAAGCTATAAGCATCTTTTTACTGTGTGAGGAGGCAGAAATGGAGTTTATAACTACTTTATATGCAGCTCTGTTAAAATGCATTAGATAACGGAATCATTTTGGCTAAATATGTTAATCTGTTTTAATCCTATTGTTTTACAGTAACAGTTTATGTTTGATTTCTCTACTTTTAATTAAATTTACTTCAGACTATCGTCATATATGTGTTACCTAATTTCTCCTTCAGGTAAGATTTTGTGTTTTGGTTCGACAGTCTGAAAAGTTCCCCTTACATAGAGTTTAAAAAAAAGGGAAAATCCTCTATTTACGAACCTAAAATCAATCAAGTAAATTTACATAGACACAAAATAATTTAGAAATATTTTACAAAAGTCTTAAAACATACATATATTACTTTATTTTTTAATGTTTTTTATTTGTAAAATAGCTATAAATTTGAGTTAATTGTTGGAAAATAAAACTGACTTCCAGCAACTTATTTCTGTAATTGAACTTGTTCTTTTTCCATCTATGAATCATTTGTTCTTTCAGAGATTTATGATCTTTAATTTAGTTCAAAGCATTTTTGACCTTTGGTGGTTGTGAGCCATGACATGGTGAAGTGTCAAACAGGCATCCTGACAGTGACAGTGATGTGTTTTTATTTGGTTAACATGAAATATTATTATTTCACAAAACAGGGAAAGTTTATAAGCATTAGCTGCATCATCGGCTAATTATGCAGCTCATTTCTTCCTTTATTTGATTAGGAATTCCAGGAAAACTGCAGGAAAATGTCAGATTATCTCTTTTATGAAGATGAAGACAATTAGATCTGCATGTTTTTTACTTACATTAAATTGTGTTGATGAATGATTGACACATTGAATGTTGAAGGATCTGAAGGAAACGGAGTTATCGCATCATGTCTGACAACGGTGATGCTTCAGCGTGAAGTCGTGTCTGAACTCTTTGCAGACGATGAGGTGACCTTGGAGCTGCAGTGATGGAGGACCTGTACAGTCTGGCTTTGGCTGTTTTCCAGCTGTGGATGTTCACGGTGCTGTTCCTCATCATGCTGCCCGCCATGTTCGGCCTTTCTCTGGGGGTCACCGGGGTCTACATCCAGATCCTGGTCAAAATCCTGGAGGTGATTTCAGTTCAGTTCCTTCCGATGCAAAACGTTTGTCCTCAGGGGAACTTTTCGGTTCTTACTTCATATGTGAGTTGGGAAATGAGCAGCAGTGTGTTGAAATTGTTTTTTAATTCTTTTTCTTTAGTGGGCAACAATTCGCATCCAGCGAGGACTGCAGGAGCAGCCCAGTGTCCCAGTCCCTCTCCCAACCGGTGAGTCTGCTCGGCTAGAATTATGCAACAACTGAACCAGGGTATTTAAGAAGTGACGGTATTATGTGATACTACAATAAAACAAAACCTGAAACATGAAAACAAAACATCTGCAACTTTGGTAAATCAACTAATCAATAAGAAAATTGCATAAAGTCAGTAATAACATCTGACAAACACTGAGATTCTTGATAAATGCGAACATCAACAAATACATTTTTTAAAAAAGGAAGAAAATATGTTTAGATAAAGAAAAATGTAAAACAAACAAATTTGGCAAAAAAGAGAAAATTTCAGAGAAAATGTGGATGAAAAGATATTCTTAAAATACAAAATAATCTAGTTTAAACTTTTTTGAAAATTAAATAAAGATGATAATAACATTATTATTAAACAGTTAAAGAGACAGCAGGTTAGAGTGCAGAAAGAGGATGAGGATGGTTGTGGTTGTGGTGGGTGGGTGCATGCATATTGTCATGTGTGTGTGTGTGTGTGTGTGTGTGTGTGTGTGTGTGTGTGTGTGTGTGTGTGTGTGTTTCAGAGAGATTATTATCAGCTGTTTGTTTTAATAATTGTTGGCTTTTCTACTTTGGTGCATGAAGGCAAGGCAAGTTTCTTTGTACAGCACCTTTCATGTACGAGACAATTCAAAGTGCTTTACATGAAACATTAAAAGCTTTACAGAAAAAAAAGCACAAAAGAAAATACAAATAATAAAATCATAATGAAATCAATGAATAAAAAAATGAAGACTGGATTTTAATGTGCCAAAACTGTTTTTACATAAAACACTTCATGAAACTTTATGAATGAAAAGTGTTTTACATTTAAAATTTTATTTGAAATACATAAATAAATGCTTTTACCATAAAATTATAAAACTAGAAAAAGAATTATCAGTAAAATCACTAAATTGACAAATATTTGTAGAAAATATGCAGAAGACACGAATTTTAGTTGTATTTCAGAAAAAAAAAAAAGAAAAAGATCCAAAGTAAGAACTCTTTTATTAAAGAATAAAAGTTTTATTGAATGAATAAAGGCATTGCAAGTTTTATGTTTATTTATTTATTAATGTTTTTTTCATATAGTAAGGTCTTGAATTTAAAAGTGATTTTTAAGCTTTTGATTTTATTTGTTTTGCTTTTATCTCTCATTAAATCTGATTTATTTTAATAATTGTCCAAAAATCAGCAAACCTAGATTTTAAAACCTTTTTACCTAAGGCGCGCGAGTCACTAAAATCCCGCCCTAGTTGCGGTTTTAAAGACATTTTGGTGTTTTTTACTCAAACCTTTTCAGAAATTCTGCTTTTGCATGTGTGTAGGCACAAGTTCAAACTCTGAAAAAGTTTTTTAAAAGTTTTAAAAGCTTGAAAAAAGAGAAGATTTATATATTTTCTGTGTACAGTTGCGTCTGGATACAGTCAGACGTGAAAATTCCAGTTGCAACAACTGGAGAAGTGGTTTGTGTGACAGGCATGAGGCGGTCTCTGGCAGCTCCCTGCCTGTGTGTGAGTACACAGTGTCCTGCTGTATGAGGGATTTGTTTCAGCTGCACGCAGAGATCATGTGACGCTGTATGAGGGGAACGTAGGGCCTCCACATTGGTCAGCTGCTCTGCCGGATGCAGGGCTGCTGTTCACAGCTCGTCTCAGGATGATGATGCAACAGCAGATTGCATAACGTTAGCCAAACAGCCGCTTGGAGTCCACACGGAGTCTAACATGATCACTAACACACACAGAAACTTTCTGCTGCCATGTGTTAAACCTGCAGTCCAGTGGAGCGACTGAATGTTTAATTCTAAATAAGTTATTCAGAATGAAATAATTCAGAAATGAAATATTTTCCTTCGCATTAACATGGAAAAAGTCATTCTGAACTCAGATTTACATGGGAAACTTTAACTTTAAATTTAACTTTACACTCTGGGGGTTGGGTGGGTTCTGACTGGACAGGGGGGCAGATGTGATGTATTTATGTCTACTGTAAGAAAGTTCAGCGTTTTTCTGCCTCCATCCATCAACTCGTTTCATTACATCCATTTTTTCTAAGCCTCCAAATAAATGAATAGTCTCAGCTCAAGTCAAACACTTGCTTCAGGCGACCATTCAGCACGGAAAATGAGCGCTATCGCGACAGGACGAGGGAACGAACATGGACGTAATGACCAGAATTCATTTAAATGAATGAATGTATATACATGTATCTGCATGATAGAAGAATCATACATGTTTCCAAACCAGCCACTTACTTTAGATTTGAGTTTAATTTAGAAAGTTCAGTGATTCAGAATTAGATGTTTACAGGGTCTTTTTCAATCTTTTTAAAGATTTCACTTTTATTCTCAATTAAAAGGGAATAAAACTTTCATGTGAACGTGGGCGATACAGTTAATTTAGGTAAATTCAGAGCAAGTATCGTCGATACCATTATCGATACTTTTTGTCTGAAATTGGTTTGAGGTCGTATTGCCCAGTCCTTCCCCAGTGGAAAAGAAAAATGACACTGGTTGTGTTTCTAGTTTTTTTTTTTTCATCAGGTTTAGTACAGGTTTATTACAACTGCACAGCAGCACCGTACACCCTGCAGTACTACTCTTCTACCTGCTAACAGATATTAACATGTCTACATGTTAATACCTGTTAGCATGTATGTTAGCACGTTAGCCGTGTAATTTCTCTATTTGCTCAACAAAAACAAAGGAAGGAAACAACAATCGCTTTCATTGATCAGAGCTGCTTCTGTGTAAACTGAATTTAATAACCTTTATTAATACTTAAGAGATACAGTTCAGGTTGTCAATCGGGGATTTGAACTCTGTGTCTCTGCATTGACGACGGTGTCTCCAGGTGACGTTAAGGAAAACGTTTTTCTCTAGCAGACAACATACACTCTGTCTGTAAATACAAAGGCAAGAGGAAGAATCCAAGCAGACTTCTATATAAACCCAAATGGTCAACTTGTTGAATAAGGTGGAGAAGTGAAATTTGTATCTGCAGCTGACACACAGATATGAGTTGTTATGGTAACGCAGCATGTTGTAATATCACATCCTGAACTTTTCACTGCTTTTATGTGAACTCAGGCGTGTTTTTTACTTCTTTTATTGAATTCTGAAGTGGGATTAAGACACTAATGTGACTTAATAAACAAATAAAGTAAGCTGTGTATCTTTACTAAATTCTATTGTTTCTTTATTAAACTCGTTTCTTAAATTAACTTCAGCAACAATGGTGAACTTTACCAGTGTAAAACTGGCACTTTGGTCATTTTAGATGACAGAAATGTGTCTGTGAACATGCTGCAAGTGAGAATGCTGATAATCTGCTTTCTCAGCCTGTAAAACATGAACGCTGAGCTAGAGAAGCAGGATGAAGCTGCAGCCTGACTGTTGTGTGTTCTGTCTTCCAGGGATCATAGAGCGAGCGGGGGGCTCAATGGAGGAGGAGATGGGGCATCTGCGCCGCTCTCAGCCCCTGGCAGAAGGAGAGTTTTCTCTGAGCGATGCCATGTACTTCTGTAAGAAGGGTTTGGAGAGCATCGTGGACGATGAGGTGACGCAGCGCTTCTCCTCCGAGGAGCTGGCCTCCTGGAACCTCCTGACACGGACCAATCAGAACTTCCGCTACATCAGCCTCCGCCTCACCATCATATGGGGTCTTGGAGTTTTTGTGCGGTACTGCATCCTCTTTCCTCTCAGGTCAGTCTCCGGTCAGTCCGACCCCCCCACCTCCTCACAGAGGCAGCATGTAGCAGGAACCGACCCAGATTTCAACTTCCTTCACTCCAACGTTCATTCATGTAATGGCTGAACCTCACCGAGTACAGAAACTGACTGATATACTGAGTAATCATGTTTTTTTTAATTTGATATTTTCATTTGGAATATGAATTAATTAATTAGATAGATAGATAGATAGATAGATAGATAGATAGATAGATAGATAGATAGATAGATAGATAGATAAATAGATAGACAAATAAATAAATAATAATAATAACTTGTAAGCTCCTCCCCCCTCTACATGAATAATGTATCACAATAAAATAAACGTCCTGGTTTCAACATGTCTAGGTGTTAATATCTGTTAGCACTTTACATATAAATACATATGTCCTGGTCGTGTTTATACACACACACATATACTTCTGTCTGTGTGTTTACATACACACATAAAAACATACATAAACACACAAATACATGTACACATGTATAATATCGCTAACATACCTATACATACTTATAATTACTGCAAAGAGGCACCCTCCCATACGGTGTGTCCACACAAACACATCCAAAAGACAAGTGAAAGTAATCAGTAAAACTGAAGAAAGTAAAAGAAAACCCAGATCCTCATTACGTTTAGTGTAATCCATCACCTTCCTCATTCTTGTGTTTCCTGCTTGGATGTTTCTAAGCTACGTTGTGAACCAGTTCCATAGTCTCACCCCACTGACGGAAACTCAACAACCTGTCCTGGTTGTACGTATTAATTTGATATTAAAGTTAATTTTTCCCCTCAAATCATAATCTCCTTCGTTAAGAGTGAATAATTTCTGTATATTTATTGTTAATAGATTATTTTGAGCTTTAAACATTATTTGAACTGTTTGATATGTAAGGATTAAACAATGAGGAGCCGTGCATTAGACAGTTATAATGCACGACGCGGAGTCTAGAACATCATAGCTTTAAAACCGTCTAATGCGTGGATCCGAGTTGTTTAATCCACTTACACCGTGGTCTCACGCAGTAAATATTTTATAAAAAATTTGTATTTCTTTTTTACAACACTGATTAAATATGCTAAAGTATAGGAACTATTTCACATTGGCCTCAATGTAGTTTTTATGCTGAACAACCACTGTAAAGCTACAGCGGGTTTCTCTCAATCACTTGTTAAAAGACAGCTTATCTGAATCAGTTGCTATGGTGACGGCCCGTAACTATGGGGCGCTCACCACTCCTACTCATCCCAAATCTTTTATTTCTGGCAAAAATATTGAAATTCCCCTCAAAATCCATGCCACAGCAGCGCGTTTCAATCCTTCACCTGTCAATAAACTAATGTCATGTATATGGCTGCCCCTGATATTCTAAATATTTTTATTATTATTTTTATTGAAATCATCATCAGTCTTGATATGGCAGTGCTAGACCTAGCCAGGGGAAAAGGAAAAGAGAAAAGAAAGAGAAGAAAATGAAAGAAAAAATGAAAGAGAAAGGAAAAGTGTGTCTAAGCTGTTAAAAACAGTATTTGCAAAAACAATATAAACTACTACAGTGTTACAGCACAACAAGCTATATAAAGTGAAGTAATAACGATATGCAAAGAGAAAACACACACACACACAACTGTTATCAAACATACCTGCAGAGAGACTTAACAGCAGAAAGATATTACAGTGACAAAAGTCGCTGAACTACGTGTGTGTACATACGACATTCTCACTGACCATGGTAAAACCCACAATTTTGGTCATTTTTAATCATTTTGACTGAAGGGATAATAGATTTGTTTAGTCTTTTGTGTTGTGAATGATCCGTGTTGCTCTTTTTGAACAGCAGTCAGTGGCTGTAGTGATGTTTTCTAGCTGTTGCCCCAGGCACCAGATTATACACTGCCTGGCCAAAAAAAAGTCACCTCCAAAAATAAAAAAGTCTAATATTTCATTAGACTACCTTTAGCTTTGATTCCAACAGCATTCGATGTGGCATTGTTTTGATGCAATTTCACAATTTCCATCCAGTGGTGCATTAATTTGTCTCCATGATCTTGTCTTAATGATGGGAATCTGACTACGGCACCAAGCCTGCTTCACCACAGATTCTCAATGCGGTTCAGGTCTGGACTCTGTGGTGGCCAGTCAGTGTGTGAAGATGTTGTCTCCTGTTCCCTGAACCACTTTTTCACAATCTAAATCATGAATGTTACTTGGCATAGTGCCATCAGGAACAGTAGAATAACCTGCTTATCTACTATATATATATAAATAGTCAGCTGACCTCCTTCTTTAAACACAAAACCACCTGCAGCAGCCCCAGATCACAGACTGTCCCTCCAGACTTGTACAGTCGGCTTAAGGCACAATGACTGCATCATTTGTCTTCCTCTCTTCCTACCCTGATCATATCACTCTGCAACAGGATAAATATAGATTTATCAGACCACATGACCTTCTTCCAGCTCCAGAGTCCAGCCTTTATGCTCTCTAGCAAACTGAAGCCATGTTCTCTGGTTAAGCTCACTGGTTAGTGGTTTTCTGCTGGTCACACAGCCGTTCAGTCCCTTTAGTTCCTGTTGTTGTTTTTTGTTTTTTTTTTTTTTGCTATTCCTGTTCAGTCCTAGTCCAGTTCTAGTTGTGAGTTCTACTGCTTTTTAAAAAAATGATTTCAGAGACCATTTAAGTGATCACCAATCACTTGTTCGCTGAAAGATAATCACCCATATAGTAATTATCCAACAGGAAGCTCCTACCTGTTTGCTTCTTTAAATACAGATGGTGACTATGTTTTTGGCCAAGCAGTGTGTAATAAATGTGTGACACAGTTGGAACATTCGTGTGGTGCCAGTTAAGTGTGCTGGAGCTCATCTGAGATGCTCGCAGGGCTTCTGCACTGTGATAAGTCATAAAAATGATGAATAAAACCACAAACCCTGACATGAGGATGTCAGTAAGCTTTCAAAGTCCATCTGAAAGAAAACTTTGTGTCCTTTCAGGATCACTCTGGCCATTATAGGCCTGTCTTGGCTCGTGATTGGAACCACACTGGTTGGATTTCTGCCTGAGAGCAGGTACAGCCCTATTATAATATTCATTGAAGTTTTTATTATTTTAATATGGTTCATTTGTCATGTAACTGTAAAGAAATTAAACTCTGACTAGAATGAATATAGATGCACTGCACCAGCTTAGTGCATCCATCTGCAGTCCCTGTAGCAGGCAAAGAGTAGAAAGTAGGAAAAAACAAAGAAACAGATATATACAAATAAAAAACAAGGTAAAAAAAAACAAGTAGAGATAGATACATTAAATGCATTACAAACATGTATGGAATGAAATGCAAACTCAACAAAGCTCAATGCAACAATGCAAATAGATGATAATTAAATACATAAAAAGCTATTGGCCTTGTAGTAGTAAAAATTAATTATAGTAAATGTGTTGTATAGTAAATATTATTTACTAATATATGTATTTACTCTGTGTGTGTGTAAGTGCAAAGAACTGGCTGAGTGAACTGGTCCACCTGACCTGCTACAGGATCTGTGCCAGAGGACTCTCAGCCACCATCCACTATCACAACAAGTCAGTAAGCTTCTACTTTATTGATAACTGCATTGATTATTTCCTCAATAAAAAGAAAATCTCCTCCAGCTCTTTTTAAACATCTTCCTCATGTTTCTGCAGAGAGAACTGGCCTCAGAAAGGAGGAATATGTGTTGCAAACCACACCACGCCCATCGATGTTGTGATTCTGGCCAATGACGGCTGCTACGCCATGGTGAGTATCATCACCACGGCAATGAGCTCAATGGGAGTGACAGCGAGGATGCGTTCTGATCCAGCTCTGTTCACAGGTGGGGCAGATTCATGGAGGTCTGCTGGGCGTCATTCAGAGGTCCATGGTGAAATCTTGCCCACATGTTTGGTTTGAGAGGTCAGAGATGAAAGACCGACATGCTGTGACCAGCAGGTGAGGCTGTATGTCACATAACAGCTCTGAATTGGCCTTCAAATGGCAGCTTCACCTGGAAGTGTGAAGCAAAGAAACCCTAGTAGCATCAAGAACCTGCAGAACCTTTAATATTACTTCAACCTTGGACACGGTATATTCCACAAACAACTGGTGAATGAGATAGGGCTGTACTAAACTGGTTCAGAACAAGGCGGGCTGTACTAGACTGGTTCAAAACATACTTACTGAACAGGCAGTAATTTGTGTTAATAGGTAACTTTACATCTGAGCAGACAAGAATCACATGTGGTGTTCACCAAGGTTCCATACTGGGGCCTCTTCTGTTTAACATCTACGTGTTCCCATTAACATGAGTTCAAGGTAGCTATGCAGATGACTTGCAGATTTATATTACAATGTTACCAGGAGAATGAAGATTGTACAGGCCTTTGGTAAATGCATTGAGAAGATTAATGACTAGATGTGGTTAAAATTTCTTCAGTTAAACAGAACAAAACTGAGAAGATTGTTTTTGGAGCCAAAGAGAAACGATTGAAGGTCACCACAAAACTTCATTCTACATGCCGGAAAACCACCAACCAGGGCAGAAATCTGGATGTAGTGATGGACTCAGAGCTAAAAACCACCAACCAGGACTGAAATCTGGATTTGGTGATGGACTCAGACCTAAAAACCACCAACCAGGCCAGAAATCTGGGTGTAGTGATGGACTCAGACCTAAACTTTGAAAAACACATTATGAGAATCACAAAGTCAGCTCTTGAGGATATATCCAAAATAAAATTAATATTAAAATTTAAAGTAAAATTTCTGTTGACTCAGCAAGACCTGGAAAAACTAGGCCATACTTTAATCTTTAGTCAGCTTGATAATTATAATAGCGTCTTTACAGGTTCTGCCAAAACAATCAGACACCTGCAGCTCATTCAAAACTCATTCAGCTGCTCAAGTCCTCACTAAGACCAAAGAAGCGAACCACATCAGTCCAGTTGAGGTCTTAACACTCGTTTGTAGACTTTAAAGTTCTGTTTCTGGCCTGTAAGACCCTGAATGATTTGGTACCGAAATACATCAGTGTCATCTAGACCCAGTATGAACTTCCAGACCCCTCAGGCCTTTTAACATAAAAGCAGTGAACATGGATAAAACAGAAAAAGCAGCTTATATGTTAATAACAAAACAACTCATTTATTGTAAAGTGGAGCAGTGAACTTCAGATTAATGGTGGCAGTAAAATATCAGAACAGGAAGTTTAAAGGTCTTCAATCCCTTGGCTGCCGTTTCTGCTTCTTCACCATGACAACTCGTGTTCCTCTCTCTGTAGGCTGAGAGCCCACGTTGCAGCGAAGACCAAACTTCCCATCCTCATATTTCCTGAAGGTCAGTGTGCGCTGATGTTCATCACATGAGGAGGATGATGATGGTGGTTTTATGGTTGAATGACTTCTATTTCTCTTTCCGTTTCTACTAGGAACCTGCATCAACAACACTTCAGTAATGATGTTCAAGAAGGGGAGCTTTGAAATTGGAGGGACGATTTATCCGGTGGCTATAAAGGTAGAAAAGCTCCAGTGAGCCAAACATGTTTTCAGAAGTTCCTCTTCCCTCACCATTAGTTTTGTGTCTGTGTGTCTCAGTACGACCCTCGTTTTGGTGATGCTTTCTGGAACAGCAGCAAATACAACATGGTGAGCTACCTGCTGCGCATGATGACCAGCTGGGCCATCGTTGTCAACGTGTGGTACCTCCCACCCATGACCATACAGGTACACCTCAACCTGAAGTCACTCATCCGTTACACAGAAACAAAGAGTCCTCAGACTTTTACACACATCTGTGTGAAGTGGATCAGAAATGAGGAACCACAGCAGCTGATGGAGCCGGTCATATGATTGTTATGCAGTTTGAATTACGCAATTAGCAGGATTTAAAAAAAAAAACCTCTTTCCTCCCATCTTCTCTGGGCAGGGCGGGGGTGTTCATCTCAAGCTCGGGTCCTCTATCAGGGTCCTCTTCAGTATCTTAGCTGTTTCCTAGGACTGATCTCCTCTGGATGGAGATGTCTGATGTAAATGGTAAATGGACTTGTACTTCTATAGCGCTTTTCTAGTCATACAGACCACTCAAAGTGCTTTACACTACTTGTCACATTCACCCATTCACACACACACACACACACTCTCTCACTCACTCAACACACTCATACCCCAATAGGCACATCGGGGGGCAGTGTCTTGCCCTAGGACACTTCGGCATTTCAGGGGAAGCCTGGAATCGATCCCCCAACTTACCAGTTGAAGGACAACTGCTCTTCCTCCTGAGCTACAGCCGCCCCAATGTCTCTCCAGGTATCTGTTGTAGCCATTTCTCCAACATGGTGGACACGGTCTCCAGTTCTTCCTTGAGGTCTTGGTACTTCTTCAGTGTCTCATGTTCCTTTGTCCTGATATTTCCATCTTTGGGGATGGATACATCAATCAGTATGGCTTTCCTCTGCTGCTTATCCATCACCACTATGTCCAGTTGGTTGGCCACCACCATCTTGTCTGTTTGAATCTGAGAGGATCTTAGCCCTTTCATTCCCCACCACCTTGGGAGGTGTCTCTTATTGGGACTTAAGGGTAGGCCTGTCATGGTATTTTGCCATGCGATTAATTGTCGAAGAAATTATTGTGATAGATGATAATATAAGCAATTATTGTCGTTAATGTCATAATAATGCAAGTAGATGAATAAACTTTCATTTCTAAAGAACATTTAGTTTGATGTGCAGACTAGTCCCCAGTCTGCTAAAAACAGATCAGAATTTCTCCTGGGGTTTTGGTGTGGTTATCTGGAACAAATGGTCTCTAAACTCCATGTAACACAGTTACATAGTCTATGGTCAGCTCATATAAGGGGACATGTTTGTACTTGACCAGAGGTCAAGTACCGATTCCGATTCCCTCCGGCTTGCCAGATCCACTGGTCAATCTTCAGTCCTGGTCCTGCTGGACCTGTCTGCTGCTTTTGACACCGTGAACCATCAGATTCTCCTCTCCACACTCTCTGAGCTCGGCATCTCTGGATCTGTCCTCTCCTGGTTCTCATCCTACCTCTCAGGAAGATCCTTCAGAGTATCCTGGTGAGGAGAAGTGTCCAGCTCACATGAGTTGAAAACAGGGGTGCCTTAAGGGTCGGTGCTCGGCCCTCTTCTCTTCTCACTATACACCTCCTCACTTGGTGCAGTCATAAGTTCTCACGGCTTCTCCTACCACTGTTACGCTGATGACACTCAGCTTTTCCTCTCCTTTCCTCCGGATGACACGACTGTCTCAATGAGAATATCAGCTTGCCTTGCTGATATCTCGGCATGGATGAAGGCTCGCCACCTTCAGCTCAATCTGTCCAAGACAGAACTCATTGTCTGTCCAGCCAATCCTTCCTTACATCCGCAATAAGGTGTGAAGCTTGACTCTGTCACACTTGTTCCTACCCCTGCTGCCCGGAATCTTGGTGTCATGGTGGATGACCAGTTGACCTTTAAGGTCCATGTTGCCTCAGTTGCCTGTCGATATGCTCTCTACAACATCAAGAGAATCAGACCGTACCTGACAGAACACATGACTCAGCTTCTGGTTCAGGCTCTGGTCATCTCACGCATCGATTACTGCAATTCCCTACTAGCAGGTCTGCCTGCATGCTCTGTTAAACCTCTGCAGATGATCCAGAATGTCGCAGCGCATCTGGTTTTCAACCAACCCAAACGAGCTCATGTCACTCCGCTGCTAATCGCTCTTCACTGGCTTCCGGTCACAGCATGTATCAAATTTAAAGCTTTTCTTCTGGCTTACAAAACAATAACTCAAACGGCTCCCGTCTACCTTCACTCCCTAATCCAGACCTACACTCCCTCTCGACAGCTACGTTCCACCAGTGAAAGACGCCTCGTGTTACCACCACAACGTGGGACTAAATCACCAGTCAGACTCTTTTCCTCTGTTGTGCCACGATGGTGGAATGATTTCCCAAACTCTGTCCGCTCTGCAGAGTCCCTGTCTACTTTCAAGAGCAAGTTGAAGACTCAGCTCTTCAAGGAGCACTTCAACACTTAGTATAGCTGTATTTATTGGAAAGTTGGAGAACTTAGCCCAGTTCCTTGCAACAAACGTTATGGTATTAAATCTTTGTATTGTAACATAGGTGACATTATGTGGTGGGAAGGGAGTAAACAAAAAACAAAAAAACAAAAAAAAGCCTGTAGCACTTCATGCAAGGATCTGCATCTGTAACGGCTCTTGAATGGTTGCTGACAAACAATAAGGTCACACCAGGTATCGGGATCTGCATGTTTATTCTGTGAATAACATGGGAGGGCACAGTTCAGACGCAGACAACGGCACAGTCTCTCTTCACCTCCCAAACAAAAGTTTCCCAGCTTTTTTTTCTTTTAAAAAGACCATACACAATTAAATAAAAATCCATCAAAGTACTTTAAACAATATTATACAAAGAAAATGTCAATAAAAACAACACAAAAATAAATCAAAATAATATACAAGGAAATAAAATGTTAAACTCAAATGTCTTAATTTCTTCCTCACATAAAGTCTATATTTCAAGATCAACTTAAAATTTCTTTTAACCCTTTATCCAGCATATCACATATTTAGCTCCAATTTAAGTGCAGTCCAGAACAATAAGATACAAAATATGTCACAAACAACACTTTCATAACTTAACACGCACCTGTGAATAACATGAGAGGGCACAGTTCAGACGCAGACAACAGCACGGTCTCTCTCCGCCTCCTGCAGCAGGTCAGAGGAACGTGGGAAAATCCCCAGCACATTTAGTCACAATAACGGTCATTTTTACCGACCAAAACTCATAAAAAACAAACTAAAAGAAAGAGTAGCAAAAATATATTTACTTTCTTAAGGCGTCTAAGCCAAAGCAAAACATTTTTAGACTGTTAGCTTGTTAAAGAGAGAGACAACACTGAAACACGTCTTACCCATACAAAAGTTTCCCAGCTTTTGCCGCAAAGCTGCAAAACGTCACACATGCAGCTGTGGTGTACCACTAATTACAGCCCCCCTCACAACAACAGGCTGCTAGGAACTTTGATAACAATGTTAAGTAAAGGGCCTGATAATTATTTTAAAAAAAGCCATTTGACAGTAAAGTATCACAGGTTTGAAGAATGTTCATAATAACTGATTGATATTTCTTAATGCTTTATCTTTTCTTTTTTTTTTTAATAAAACATATTTTTACTCAGCTACACATCCAAGTGGACAGTCCACTAGCATCTTCCTACGATGTCTTCTACTGTTTGATTTCGTGCTTGTGTTGTTCTCACTCATATGTAAGTCACTTTGGATAAAAGCGTCTGCTAAATGACTGTAGAAGAAGAAGAAGAAGAAGAAGAAGGTGGAATGGTAAAATTGAATGTCTTTGATCGCCTTCAGTATTTCATTTTTCATATCATTGTAAAGTTGTGGAAACAATTCATACTGGCTGTGAAATGCTTGCAACATTTTTCAAAATGTCACCTTTTTAACAATATTAAAGGGCAGCATCGCTTTACCAACCACGCTGTCTGAGTGCACGCCATGTTGCGCTGTCCTGTGGGTAGTTAAACTGTCGGTTAAACACTGCAGTGATCGTAGACTGTCGGGAAGATGGACCTAGCCTGTTTGTTGAGGTCTTTTTTCCCCTGCTGGGAAAACTGCAAATGATGGTTGTGTTTTAAGTGGCGATAGAAGCTTGTTGTATTGCAGTGTTTAGTTAATATTGTCCTAAAACAAATGCGCCACTTGCTCAGTCTCTCACTTTGGGTGAGAGGAAAGAAAGACAAATTGAAATTGTTGCACCCGGTAAGCTTATTGCGTGCATTTTTTTATTAACTTACTGCGACAGGCCTACTTAAGGGTCTAAGGGCCTACTTGAAGGTCTCCAGTTCACACTCTGCACAGATGTTTCTGTGTACTACTTGATAATGGCGCTCCATGTATTCTTTGCCTGCCAGTATCTTGCACCCTGCTGGTGCTGGATTGTTACAGGGATTTCTTTGCACAGTCTGTGCCTGGAGTCCTGCCTGGTGTAGTAGATCTGTGGTAGATCTGAGCCTCGATGACCTCGGCTGGCCTGGGAAGAGCTGGTAAATCTGGCTGGGGAGAAGGAAGTCTAGGTGTTCCTGCTTGGGCGGGTGTCCCGCAGCCCGACCCTGGATAAGCGGCAGAAAATGGATGGGTGGATGAATTTTTATCTAAACATGACATTCCTGTCAGACTAATAATCTGTGTTTGTTGACTTTTTTCACAGCAATGTTACACAGTGTTGGTGCTGCCATTTCAGATTGTCTGATGTTTTATATTTTGTGTGTTACTTCGAGCAGGATGGTGAAGATGCAGCTCACTTTGCCAACAGGGTGAAATCTGCCATCGCTCACCAGGGAGGACTGCTGGACCTGGCATGGTGAGGACGATCCGCCGCTGAATACTCAGACTACTCCAGAATATTCTGCTTCTTTTCTGTGGTGGAATGTGACTAAACACACTTTAGTTTTACTGCACTTTTTAACAAAAATTCAAATAAGAAGTATGGTTCATATGGTTTTACTTTCATAGGGTGATAAATAATGAAGTTATTCCTTAAAAATCTTTACGAACCAACTTTTTCAGACCTGTAAATTAAGTTAGGTCATTTCTACCCTTCAATACCAAAAAAGTTTAAATGTTTGCTCATGGTGTCAAACTGTGCCGAGTTGAAAATTCCTCTTCTCTAAAACCCCTGTAACTTTCTTGTGCTTCACTTCATCTCCATGAAGCTTTGCACAAATACTGTCCACATGTTGAGGAATAGTTTTCTGGGTGTTTTTGTCTTCATTAGGAATTTTTAAAGCTTTTATATACTTTGAAATGCAAAAAATATTAGGTGCAGAAAAAGATTTTTTTTCCTCACTATCCATCTTCAAATACTATAAAATGGCAACATCTGTGGTGATGATGTCCCTTCTGAGAAAATCCCAGAAGTGTTAGCTTTAATTTGATACCAATAGTTTATGTAGAGAGTATAATCACAGAGAAATATGCAATTGTATTTGTGTATGTCATTTTCAAGCCAAAACCTGGAAAATACCCTTGGGGTGGAAGAGGTTAAATACAACAAAAAGGAAAATGAACGAAGAGAGAAAGATTAATGGATAAATATAAAAATAAAGCTAATAAAACAATGACATGCCACAGAAAATGTTTGTTATTCAAGACAATAAAGCAGTGGTGTGCAGCTCCAGTCCTCCAGGCTGCAGTCCTACATGTGTTAGGAGTTTCCCTGCTGCAACACACCTGACTCACATCAATGGATAATTCGCAAACTTGTGCAGAATTTGACTTCAAGCTCTGCACAAGTTTGCTAATTAAGTCTAATAGGTGTCAGGTGTGTTGCAGCAGGGAAACTCCTAACGAGGACTGGAGTTGCCCACCCCTGCAATGAAATGAAGGATTACGTAACACACAGGTGTCCAACTCCAGTTCTTGAGGGCCGGTATCCTGCAGGTTTCTGTTGTCTCCATGCTCCAACGCACCTGACTGAAATGAATGAATAGGTTGACAATAAGCTGCTGGGTGCATTTGATTTGATTCAGGTGTGTTTGTGCAGGGAAACAACAAAAACCTGGCGGATACCGGTCCTGGAAGACTGGAATTTTTTTTTTTCTTGACAAACATAAAAAAAAAAAAATGCCATAAATATTTGTAAAACATCATGAAAGCAACTTCAGGAACATCTAAAAGCATAGAAACAAAAAACTGCTTCACCAAACTGACCGTGTGTTTGTTTTGGTAGTTTGTCTGATACCATTTTTACCACATTTATGGGCTCAATATAAAACATGAGTGGATCAGATCAGTTAAATTCTGCTTGAATTATTCCAACAAAGCTGCTTTGAAGATGTTTAAACTCTGATTATTTCTATGAAATGTTTCTGAAAACACAAATCAAATAAGAATCAGATCATTGGATTGACTGTAACCTTGTTTCTTTAGCATCACTTTTAAACAGAGGAACGTTGTTTCGTCTGCTTTGCAGGGACGGAGGACTGAAACGAGGCAAGGTGAAGGATTGCTTTAAAGAGGAGCAGCAGAAGATGTACAGCAGCATCATTGTGGGACAGAACGGCATCAACAGCCCAGAAACGTGCAAAGAAAACCAAAGATGATCAATAAACCTGGATAAAATCAATCTCTGATGTCAGTTTCCGACACGGAAAGCTGAAGTCTCATCAGAACTCTGAAACTTGCTGTAAAAATCTTATTTGAATGTTTTTTTAAAAAAAACAATCGGACATTTAAATCAGTTTTTTAATGTGTGTGTAGGAGTGTGTGTCCACCAGCAGGAGGCAGTGTGAGACAGCACAATCATCCTGTCCTCGTCCTCTTCATCATCATCATCAGGAATGAACAGTTTTCTCTGCGTGCACCCAGTGACATGTCATGTTTTTTATTACAGCAAACCAGTTTTTTTTTTAAACAAATATGAATCAAAATGTTGTTTATGTGTTTTTATTTACAGGACGGGAAATAAAATTGGATTTATTCTGAATGCACACACTCAAAACACAAAGAAAACTCTTTAAAGCCTTTAAAAGTTCAACATATCTGGCACTCAGTCTGGTTTGAATGAGATTTCCTGGTATTTAGATTTGGTGCTGAATTATTTCTGGACTTTTTTAAGCTGCAGGAAGCTGCAGAGCTTCTCTCCTAACTTCATTCAGCAGTGACGTTGCTGGAAGATTAACACTAGTGCTTGTTATCAATTGATCATGTGGATGAAGGGTCATAAACTCAGCAGGATACGAAAGAATACAAGGAGGAAGATAAAGCAAGAAGAACATGTGAGCAGGCATCACGTGACATTCTTCACTGTGACAGTCAGTAAAATCTACGTGGAAACATTTAGTGTGTCTTCACCAGGTTTTTGTTAAATCAAGACATTTATTAATTATGTGACAGTAAAATGTTTCTGCTGAAAACAATAAATTCAGCATCAGTAAAAATAAAAACGGGCCAAAGAAAGGAGAAATCAGCTCACAGACAAAATATAAAGATATGGAAGCAAAGAATAAAATACAAATATAAAAACGGACATGCTTCCATCTACAGATAAGTCACGATGCTTCTCGTGTTTCTCTGAACATTTGGGTTTAACTCTGAGGGGTTGGAATGAAAAATGTCATGTTTGGATACGTGTTTATTGTGTGTCTGAAACACGAACAAACAAGATCTTTGATTAATCGCTTCAGGAAGGAATTAAATGAGCAGGAGATTTCATTTATTCATCAGCAACACTTTTACATAGTGATTTGAATAAAATATCAGTGTGATGATGAATAATCTAGACTACGTTAACTGAACAGACCTGGTTATTGGCCTTCATGTTCTCACAACATAATCTGTCCATTCCTTATCGATCACATTATAACCCCCACATGGAGGTTGTGAGACAAGAGGGTCGCCAGGTATGTAAACATACAGTTGTGCTCATATGTATTCATCCCCTTTCATTAAAGAAAAGGCTGAATTTACAACAATCACTCAAATAACTGGAGACTTAAAAAAGGAACAATAACTTAAAATTAGCAAAAATATAATTTAGTAATATAAGACACTGTTTTTTCATTTAATTGAGTTGAAGAAAGAAAAAAACAAACAAACAAATGTGTCCTGGACAAATGAGAGACTTTTCTGTTGAACAGTGGGACAAAATACCTGTCAACAGGTGCAGAAGTCTGACTGAGAGGAACAGAAAACACCTGACTGGAGCGGAAACATTAAAGGATTGTTCAACTAAATATTACTTTATGACTGATGGAATATGTAATGAATTATCTTATTTGTTTGCTTTTTTAAAAAAAAAAAATCTATTGAACCAGAATTAGAAAATAATGGAATGATTTTCATAAAATTTTTATTTATTATTACTTTAGTCAATTTCAGCTTAATTTACAGACAGCTGTTTATTTCCTTATTTAATGAAATGGTATGAATAAATATGAGTACAACTGTAGATAATCTACATGTATCAAGTTAGTTTGGTCATTGTAGGGTTGTGAAAATGAAACAACTTCATTGTTTTGACTCATTAATGTTCACATTAAAAATCCTAATTTGGCATTATTTCCAGCTGATTGTGTGCATGTAGGTACCTCGTCTCAGCTGTGAACTTCTAAAAATAACTTTTTCCTCCTTATTTATAAAGATTCTGATGGTTTTCCAGACTTTCTGTCTGCAGATGATCCATCTGATATGTCACACATTTAATCACTCAGTCGTCGTGTGGAGGTGGGGGTCCCAAACACCAAAACCCACGCACATTATCTCAGGAATCTCAGGGGTCGTGGCTTAAAAAGTTTGACAACCACTGCTACAGATCATGATTTTTAAAATCAAATACAGCAGATCTTGTTAAAGTCTGATTATTTGACTTTTTAATGACTTTATTTATTTTATTTATCCCATAGAAATATTTATAAAGTAATATATAGTCATATTTATATAATAGAAATATCCTATAAAAAATGGACTAATATAATTTTCTTGTTTATCTCTGAGATAAACTTGGTAATTACATGTAAGTGTATATATATTCTTCAGTGAGTGGCAGTGTGTTGGATGATTCTCCTAATGTCCACAGAAGTAACAAAACTGAAAATATACTATCCTCACTTCTGAATATACTAGAAAACAACCTTTAAATAGGTGTCCATAGTTCAAAATTCCTTTTTAATCATTTTAATTATTTTAGTAGTTTTAAAGATGCAAACTTATAAAATTAACAAATTTTGTTTGTCTTTGATCAACTTAGATCCTTAAGAACTATTAAAAAGGAGAATAAATGAATAAAAACCTGCTGTTTTGTGAAAATATGTCGGTAAATTGATCGTATTTGGGTTGAAACTAGAAATAAACGCCTTGAAGATGTGTTTGGGAACATTTTTCATGTATTTCCAAGTTCCGAGTTGATTGAATAAAGGAGTAATTATGGATGAATTCTGAGAGTTTGGGGTCCGTCCTTCAGAATGAAAAAAGCCGGCGTCCTCGTGTGTGAGAGGTAGTGGATGATACAGAAGAGAGCTGCAGATCAGAGTCAGGCAGCGACATGTTTACTGTGACGGCGCTTTAATAAAGAAAGCAGAGAGTGTGAAATAGCATGGAGTTATTCTTCCACACACAGCCAGGCTTACATTTCACAGCCTCTCCTCCTCCTCCTCCTCCTCTTCCTCCACACGCCTGTAATAACAATCCCACAACTCAAATTGCTTGAACAGAAATGTTTGTTCTCTTCTAACAAGATTGTGAATTATTAATAGGATCTAAAGCCGATTCTATAACCCGATTGTTGAGGTGGGATTCTTGGCGAGCGATGCTCCACCACACCATTTACTGTGATGTATGTGTCTGCACATCTTTATATCCAATTTAATGTGATTCAGATAGATTTCAGAGGGACATCATAAAAGGCATTGGAGTGACCCTGACTGTGGACTCCATACAACCGCCCCGTATGTCCTGATATGTTGATTCAATTTGCTCAATTTTACTTTTACCCTCAGCTGATCTATACAAATGCAATGCAGGTACACTAAGTAAATATGAATACATTTCCAAATTGAATCCAAGTGAATGTAGTCTGCAGAGGACATCATTTTAAATCCCGCCGTGCAGGGAACTGAGCAGTCTGACCACTCTCTGGGTAAATGACTGAGGCTTCTTCTGAGACTTGCCATTAGTTGGAGTGTAATGCCTTTAAATACATTGTTCTGCCATCTATTCTGTGCTGCAGCTGTAATGTATGTGATGCTGAGGAGGGACAATGCAGCTCTGAGGGAGGGATCGATACAGACATCAGGCCTCACATCCACCGAGCAGCTGTTTCTGTTAGGTTACACAGTAACCAAGCACTGCGGTAAAAACGCTGCAATTAAACAAATATTTCTGGCCATGTGATAAAGGGAAAAGAAGCCATGTTGTTTTGGTTCCAGTGTTTCGCCTGTCAGGATGGAAAAACTCTTGTTCATCACTGAAATGAAGTAAAAACAACGTGAGGTGAAAAGCAGAATATGTTGTTTTTAATGGACATAAGATAAATGAAGACATTCCCAACATTTCAACAGCAGCAGGGAGTTAGCAGTCTCTCACATGGATGTGGAGGAATTTCGCTCCACTCTTTTGTACAATGCTGCTTGGGTTCATTGCAATTTACAGCATTTATTCCAGCACATCTCTCTGAAGGTCCCGCCGCAGCATTTAAACCAGTTTGAGGTCTGGACTTTGACTGGATCCCTGCCACACATTCACTTTTTTTCTCTTTCTGTTGTTCTGTTGTAGATCTGCTGCCTGCTTGGGATCTCTGTCCTGCTGCATGAGCTCATTTCAGCTGCAGTGCTGACAGATACAGAATATCTAGGTATTCAGAGGACTTCATGGTTCCTGCATGGTGTCCAGGTCATCATCCCTCCACTGTCGTGTTTGACAGTTTGTTTGAGCTGTTTGTGCTGATATGTCGTGTTTAATTTTCTCTAAACATCTCCACGTTGATCCAGTCTGGCCAGTAGACATTGGTCCAGAAGTCTCAGGGTTTGTTCAAGTGCAGATTTGCAAACCTGAGCTATGCTGCCACGTTGATTTTAGAGAGGAAGCTTTTCTCCCGCATCCCTCCCAAACACTTCCAGTTTCAAGATGCTGACTGAAGCCTGGAGGGTCTGAGATGATCCACTCCTGGGATGAATGGAAGCTGGATAAGAAAAGAAAAAGAAAAGGAAAAAGAAAAGAAAAAGAAAAAGAAAAAGAAAAAGAAAAAGAAAAAGAAAAAGAAAAAGAAAAGAATAGAAAAGAAAAGAGAAAAAGAAAAAAGAATAGAAAAGAAAAGAGAAAAAGAAAAGAAAAGAAAAGAAAAGAAAAAAGAAAAGAAAAGAGAAAAAGAAAAGAAAAGAAAAGAAAAAGAAAAGAAAAGAAAAGAGAAAAAGAAAAGAGAAAAGAAAAGAAAAGAGAAAAGGAAAAGAAAAGAAAAAGAAAAAGAAAAGAAAAGAAAAGGAAAAGAAAAGAAAAGAAAAAGAAAAAGAAAAAGAAAAAGAAAAGAAAGGAAAAGAAAAGCTACTACAAAGAAAAAATATTCTCTTTTAGTTAGTGTATGTTCTTCTTTTGTTTTAAAGAACTGTTTAGTTGATAAAAGTTGGACACTGCTGCCGGGATTTATTCCCTGTGTGTCAGACTGGACTTGAAGAAGCCTCTCTCTGAACATACTCTGAGTTATGCACACGTTGAGCAGCTTTGCAGCGTTCTCCTCTGTATGAATTTTCTGAATGTTTTCTGCATGTGAATAATAACCAGTTTGTGTAGTTTTGCAGTTTGTTAAATCATTTTAACAATAAATGATTAAAAAGTTTTATCTTCAATGAAACTCTCTGTTCTCAAAAGCCGTTTGTGTTTTAAAACTTTCCATTAAAATGTGCAAAATTTCCATTTTAAGTCTGGAACGACAGATGCAAAAAATCATATGCAATGCAATTTTAATAAATGCAAAATGACCAAAACAAAAACAGAACAGCTCCACAAATCTATCTGCAAAGATACAATGCATGCATAAGATGGAGAAAGATCTCAAAACGATGCTCAATGATGCAAAGACAAGACCCAGCTGCAAACTACTGCACAGATACGGCATCATTTTATTGCTAGGCAAATAAAATAAGACTGAAACATGCTACACAAAGACAGAAAACCTACACAACTACAAATATCTGGACCCCCCAAAAAGACAAAGGTGCAACAACCGCAGAAAGATGCAAAAGCCCATTCTCCCCTCTTAAATTCCAGATAAAGACAAAGTATGTAATAATTCTAAGTTATAAATTAATAATCATGAGATTAAAAGTCATTATATTCAGCTTAAAGTTGTAATTATGAGATAAAAAGTCATTATGATGAAGCAAAATGACAATTCTGATGTAAAAAGTTGTAATTATAAAATGATTATACTGTTTTTTTTTTTTTGTTGTTTTTTTTAAATGGTGACTTTCATTTCATAAGGATGACTTTAAAGCTCATGATTTATTATTAACTGGACTGAAATGGGCTTCCACACAAAACAACTAAGATGCACAGCATCTTCAGGAAGCTGGAAGGAGACACCAAACAACTGCATGATGATGTTCTGTGGAGACAGAGCAGCTGGAGATGGACGCTGATGTAGTTTGGGCTTCGTGTCTTCGGGTTGTGCTGCTGAGAGCAGCTGCTGCACAGACTGGACAAACTGACCACAGATCAGCTGGTGCACAGCCGCCTCCTTTGTACGACTTCCACCAGATGAAGCGTCACGATCCTCCTGATTTGCGTACTCTAATGAAACAGGCTGCAATTGGTCAGAATTGATTTTTTTTCCTGCTTTGATTGAGCTACAATTGAGTCTGAAGTTCTTCAAATGGAGAACTGATTGATTTGTGGTTGAATTCCAGTTTATTTGGTTTAGAAAATAATTAAGCAATGATTGGACGGCAGAGGAAGGCGGCTGACCTCCTCAGCCAATCGCCTCCTCCCGTTTGTTATCAGAGGAATCATCTTCAATCTGCACAAACTACTTGTTACTGAGTGAGAAGGTGAAGGCGCATGAAAAATGTCCTCTGCTGAGGTACATGAAGGTGTGAAATTGCAGACTCCTCTTTGCCCTCGGCCCCGAGCCTCAGAAGGTATTTCTTCTTTTATTGACAAGGCAGCAGAATTTCAGGCTGATGGCGGCCGTCGCCGCTCCTGCTGCTGCTGTACCACCTCCCCCCCCTCCTTCTGTCTTGATTGCTTTTGTTTCCAGGTCACCTCCTATCTATTGCTGCAACTTTTCCAATTTCTCAGGGCTCGTTGTATGAAGACAGAGGGTGCCGGCGTCTCCTCGGCTGCCTGGGAAATGTACATAAAGCTCAGCAGAAAGACAACACAAAGGAAACCTCCTCACTTTCATGCTCAGTGGGCATCACACATCCTGTCGACGCTGCTGCCGACACAACTTCATCAAAGCTACAATCAAATAAAAGTCCTGCTTCATTAATATGGAATTATCTCAGCATTAAGATTAATTGCATTAAACTGATGAGAGTGTGTTCGCCGAGGATGGAAGCCGCACAAATGATGGATGATGAGAGGCGTGATGAATGGAGAGAGCAGCGGAACTAAATTGAAAGTGTACTCATCCGTTCTTCCCTCACAACTAATGATAAATTGAGCGTGTCACATCCAACAATACGTGTTGAGCTTTAAACATAGCCGCCTCCTCCTCTGCTTCGTCCCTGCGGGCGAGCATGGTTGTCAATGGGCTTCCTTCTGATGGGAGGACAACGTCCTGCTGGAGGGTCTTCATGGAGCCACAAACACACCTCAAGCATACTTTTGGTGGCAGTTTTGAACATTTTTTTTCCTCTTCTGATGTTTTTCATGTGTCTTTTAGCAGAAAATTGGAGTTTTGACATATCTCTGTGTCTTTTGGATGTTATTTTTGGTTGTTTTGTGCATTTTTTTTGTGGTTGCTTGTCATCTCTGCAGTTGTTTGTCTTATTAAGGTTATGTTTCATGTGTTTTTTTTTTTTTTTGCCAGTTTGTGTCTTTTTGATGTTATTTTTTGGTTGTTTTGTACATTTGTTGTGGTTGCTTGTCATCTCTTTGCAGTTTTTCATCTTATTAAGATTTTGTTTCATGTGTTTTTTGCCAGTTTGTGTCTTTTTGGTGACTTTGATGGTCAGATTTTCTTGTGTTTGCAATGGTTTCATGTATTTGATGCTGTTCTGAAGGTTTGGGAGGTTGCTGCTTTATGTCTCCTCAGTGGTTTCTTGTGTTTTGCATGGCTGCTTTTTCTTTCTTTGGCTGCTAGATTGTGGTAATTCGTGTTTTTTTGTTTTGTTTTTGTTTTTTTACACCAATAATAGTTCTGTAATCATTAAACCCCGAGCAAGACTTTTGTCCACTGGGGAACTAATGTAGCTTCACAGTCTCCATGTTCAGGTGAGACAGATAACTAACAGGTTTTGTAATCATTCACCAGAATTAGCTGAAAATATTTTCCTACCTTGTTACTTAAAAAAAAAAAAAAAAAAGAAGAAAAGTTTTGTCTGTTTAAAAACCAAAACAAGTGACAGGCAGCTAAAGTTACAAATGATTAAACTCGTGTTGAGGCAGCGTCTGGCCCGGCTCCAGCTGACAGCCCCCATTGTAAATGATATTGCCATCTGTGAGATCACAACAGTTGGAGAATGAAGAAGAAGATCTCTATCAATCTCCACTTGTCTCTTTCATATCACAGCTCAGCTGATTTGAGCGATGCATGTTTCATTTTGCTGCATTACGCAGCATTAAATCAGATTTACCTGTTTCTGTCTTGTATCTTTGTACAGAAGCCCATGAGGGACAAACCAAACTCTGGTTCCAGAGCAGGACCTTTAGGAGTTTTTTCAGTTGATGTAATTGGATACTTGTGCCAACAGATGTCACTAAATGCTACAAGCTGGACCTTTAATACAGGAATACTTTAAGCAGATAAAATGCTATCTATGCGTAAGTGATGACAAAATTGATCAATGAAGCGAACTGCACTTGCTGTGTTGATAAATTACATGCATTTCCTGTCACTGCTTCATGTCACAAAGAATATTTAATCACCACACAAATAAACAAGAGATAAACACATGCAAACAGTCAAATTAAAAACAACAAAAATGAAAAACAAAACTTGCACCATTTCAGTCTGTAATTAAAGATCCAGTCTGTAAATGTGTGTGTGATGACTGGATCTATCTTCTTCTTGTGGATTTGTGCATTAGAACCACAGGGAATGTTTCTGGTCCAGGATGTTTCCAAAAGTATGAGATGTCAAAGCATCAGATCCTCTGCTGCTGCATTTTCCCAACTGCATGCACAGTCCCTGTCATGTTACCCCCGCCCCCCAAGGAAACAAGACCATCAACCACATCTCTACCAAACTGCAGCTGAATCAGCTCAGCAGAAGAGATTCCTTTAGGTTTTAATTCTGGCCTCCAACATGAAGGTACATGCAGATATTTTGCTTGTTTCTATGGTGATGAAAGGAAATTAACTTTATATTTAATAAATTTCACTTTTGTCAACAGATTGTCTGAATTTAACCCTGCTAAAATGAATTAAATGAAAGTCAAATAAAGATCAAACTAAAACCAAAATGTTCAACAATGCAAAGAAGAGGAAAAACAACAATAACAATAATTATAAGAGTGTTAAATAAATACAATTTAAGCTAAAATAAAGAACATCAGTCTTTCTGTACTAAACTGTGCGACATTTAATTGTTTTTCCTTTTTTTTTTTTATCAGAGAAACAACTTCCAAGGAAAATTACGGAGCTTGATTTCATTCCAGGTTCATATTTGCCAAGTTCACATTGACTGTCATCCATCATGTCCTGCACCTCCTGATCACCGTCTCTGGGGGACCAGGTTCATCTCTCCTCTTCCTCCATCCAGTTCAAGCAGAGCAAAAAGCAACAGCGTCTCCAATTTCTCTCTCAGCAGCGAAGCAGAAAAAAAAAATCAGTCCAGCGGAGCAGCACGCTGTGCAACTTCTCTGCAAAATGAATACTTTTTAATTTGTGAGCGTGGGATGGCCCCGGGCCCCAGGACAATGTTGATGGATGATGTTTTAATGCTACTGAATGTTATTTTTACTGAACAGGGAAAACTATAAATTTTTACTTCATTGGCAATGATTGTGCCCTATGCATAAAAGCACGGCGGCTGCGCGTTGCCCATGAATAATCTCCCCTCGCAGCAGATGTTACTCTGCAGAAACCAATTCCTCGGATAAGATTTGCACAAGATTAATTGTCTACAGCTGTTTCATGGCCCGCTGCAATCTTAATACATTTATGATACGTTTAAAAGCTCACCAGAGGCAGCACAGCCTCCCGAGTGGGGAGGCGCTTTATTCTTACATCTGGATTCATATCCTCTGTCAGATTCATCATTAGCTTTTATGCAAGACGACTAAGAGGCCAGCCATCATTACCCCACACGTGCAACAGTGTCTCCCTCCTCTTTCTTCTCCCTCTCTTCAGGCCCATATTTTCATCTCTTCCTTTTTCAGTGACTGAATTATTCAGATATGTGCAAATGACTTGTTTTCATTTTTCTCCCCTGGAAGTGGAAATTGAAAGTGACCCAGCATGACCTCCATCTATTACTCAAGCTAAATTGCAGTGAGTGTGCAGTGTGGCTCATTGTAACCGCGGGGGTCTTTGTTAACGCCGCGCCGTGACCCTGCACACAGCGCGGCATCTGCAGAATCGCCGTGTTACGACCCACACTCCCCACTTTTTGTAAGGCCCCATTTGAATATTCTCTGCAGAACAAAAGCAATCATGTCGGGCGCGCGGGCCGGGTCAGGGGCCGGCGATCTGCGGGGGCCACTACTTTAAGGTGAGGTTTTGAAGACCCATTTGGTGCTTCAGAGTTCCTGACACCAATGGAAGCGACATGCTCAAAGGTTTTAACCCACCCCCTCCAACCCCCTCCTTGCTCATTGTGTGCTCTGATCATTTAGCTCCAGGGAGCCGCAGCCAATAGATCCTCCATTATTTATCACGTGAATCTTCCCTGTGATGGAAAGAATCAGAGGAAACCCTGCAGCCGCCTGTAGGTTAAATCCTCACTTTCATTTCATGCAGCAGCGACATTTTAACCCTTCTTCAGCACCAACTCTATAATCAATGTGTACACACACACTTCATTGCTTTATAACGCAGCAATGAAGCTGCTTATTAACAATCACTGTTGTTATAAAGCTGTTATTACAGGTTTACGAACTCATCAGGTCAAATAATATTTTGATGATTGTTGTATGATCAGAAGAGACAGGAGTATTTTAACAGCTTAATCCTCATTTTTAATGGAATTTACCACCATTTTATGAATTTTTTGTTGATTCTTTATTAAATCTCTTATAGACAAAAATATGTTGTGTTATTCAGTATTTATTACATGTACAGTTCTATTTAAGAATTAAAGTAATCACATCGGTGATGGGTCGGTGTTGTGTTCTTCTGCAGGTTTCTAACCAGCATTTTTATTTTATTTTTTTGTTTAAGCTTTATTTCACCAGGAAAGTCCCATTGAGGTTAAGAACGTCTTTCTCAAGGGAGTCCTGGCCAAGAAGCAGCAAGAGTTACAGGCAATTTACATGTTACCAGCATGCATTGCTTCAGACATCATGTGACTACGTATAGGCAATGCAGAGCATCCAGAACACAACATGATATGGAGACTGATGGCAGATTTTTCATTTATTTTTGTAAAAAATCATCTATTTTAAAGAGAAAAACTAAAGAAAAATATTTTCTTAGACTTAACAGGAAGGTATTGATCCCCTTTACAGGTGCAGTAAATTATGACTACATTCTCGGTTTTGCATCTTTTATTTTCAACTGATTTTTCTGTATTGAATTTTCTCTCAATCACAATAAATCTCCCTATTCAAGGACAAATAAATCAGACTGAACTGCTGTTTATTATTTCTCTTTAGATTTCTATTGACATTGACATGATGGTCAAATGATGCTATACAAGCCACTCCCACATGACCATACTTATAGCTATTTATTCTAATGCAGCAAATCACTGATTCAGATTTAATGACACATTTTTACAAGAGAGCAGTTCAGACTTGCTTTATTTAGGAGTTGTTGGAGAATAGATCTCAATTGAAGCTGCAATATTAATATTATGGAACTGATATTTTCAGTATTTCACCTGTTGGACATCGATCCTAATCAAGGCTTACTTTATTAGGATGAAACACAAAAATCCTCCCAAACAGTTATTAAAAAATCTGCAGTCCATATTTCACTGGGTTTTCACTTCACTATCTCAGAATTTTCTTGATTTATTGCTGAATATTTCCTATTTAGACGTTTATCTCTCATGTCAATCAAAGCCAGATTAATGAAACATTTTCCAACTAAAAGCATGATTAAAAACTGCTTTTTTTTCCTGGTTGCTGGTGGTATTTTCTGATTTATTGAGAGATAATGAAAAAAAAAAAGCCTAAACTCTGATCTGTAAAACTTCATCAGCATCAAATCAAGAATTCTGAATCTTTATTTATTTATTTTTTTTCTAAAAAATCTGGATGTTTGTTGCAAAATCTCAGAGCTCGACTGCAGGATGTTCATGTCTCTGTTGCAGCTGATGGAGGCATGAATATTAACCCTCAGTGGCTCAACCTTCACAGTGGGAGGGGACATGGGAAAGATCGTAAACACTCACCACAGAACACACACTCACCCACACACACACAGCTTGGTGTAACACAGCTGTGTACAGGCTGACAGGAAGTGGTCATAAATAATCCAGATGAAGCGCCACCAGCTCGGCCTTTACCTCCTTCCTGCCACCGCTCAGACATTGAACATGACATAATATGTTGTAATAAAACAAAACCTCCACTTCATAAATTTGCATGATTTATTAGAAGGATGTAGAATGAATTCATCATCATAAATACGCAAAATCATAAAAGCATTGCGGCTTCTAATTTATTCCAGTGTGATGCTGGGACTTAATCACAAATTGGTTTCTCTCTCAGCTCTGTGCTCATTAAGAAATTTGTGTTAATGAACTGATCATTGTGCGTCTACCTTTTTAATTCAGCCAGCCTGAGAGTGTGCAGTGCATTTAACACACATTTCACACTGTTTTTGCCTTGAGAAGGGAGTTTTTGTCTAAATGCAGGGGCAAAACACAGAGCAGGCAGCAAGATTACAAGAGTCCTCTCACGTCAGGCCTCCTCCTCTTCCTCACACACCTTCCTGCCCTGTACAAACAGATCCCTGTCACATATGAAGAATAGCACCGCTCCTTAACGGATTATTTACTTTTAATGGGCGGGGGCGATGAGGAAAGCACTTAATATGTGCTCACACGAGGTGTGATGTATGGGGTCATCGGCACACCGGCGGCTCCGCCCTGAGCTGCTCGCCTGAAATAAATCTGCGGGCTCTGCTGTGCTGTTAGATCACCCAGGTCCCACAGGAGCTCAGTGTTTCCCTGTGATCGTTTCAAGTGCAAGAAGAGGGTTTGGTTTTAGAAGTAAGTGAGGAAAAACGTGATGAAGGATTTAAGGTGAATTTTAAGGTTGACTTTGCTTTCATGCTTGCTATCATGCTGTTATGAAGTGTGTCTTACCTCGCCTCCATGTTGTACTGACATCTCTTCTTCTACATGACGCTCCAGACTGAGGCTCCACCTCTGCGGAGATCCAGACTGTCGCTCCGTCTAAGATCTGGCTAATTACGTTAGCCTTTAAAGGAACAGATCACAGAACTGTGATGTTTCTCCTAGCGGCTCAATTAGATATTCAAAACTTCTTCCGTGTTTGTTTTTCCTTTTTCAACAATTAAGTCTCATTCAAAGCTACAAGAACATGACAGAATTTCATGCAGCAATAATAAAAGAAAACAAAAAACAAAAAACAGTATTTGAAGCAAAGAAAGACAAAACTGAAAGGATATACAGTAATTCATCAGCAAATTAGTTGGTTATAGGTAAGGGTGTCATGATTGGGTATTAAAGGAGCACCCACCATTAACCTTGTGGGAAGACTACTTCATGCATTAACCACGCCCACTTCCAATTTCTGACCAATCATGCAACAGTTGATAGGCAGCAGAACAGACAAAAGATATTATGAATCAAAAACAAGCTGTGAGAATCTAAAACCAGTATGTAGCGGTAATATCGTTAAAGCAAACGCCAATCACAGCTCAGCTAAAGGAGGAAGGAGGGTGGGTGGTGGGTGGTATGGCTTCCAGGAACTGGAAACAAGTTTGACAGTAACTGGTTTTACTCTTTTGGCATAAGTCCGTACAGCATTTGTGACACTTCACCATGAACTGGTATGTCTTAGCCATGATGCCATTACTTGATCAGGGTTAGAAATACATAATAGTTGGGACTAAAAAACACTTTTTTACTGCACCACCATCTAGTTTACCAGTTAACCCATAACACACTGTTCCTGTTATGACCAATTCCCTGCATGTACTTATAGGTCTTTACTGCATGAACACATAATCTGTGGGGTCAAGCAGGACAGTTTTACTTTCCCAGGACACACACCGACATTTAGGCCAGCCAGGTTATATTGCCCTTTTGCTCCCATACAAATAAATATTGATTAAATGGTTTATATGTCTGTTAGTGAAGAGAATGAAGATGGTTAGTCAAGGTGATAACCTGCTGTACTCAAATATAAGCTCATTTAGGTTTTATGGACGTTTTTTCAGATGGAATAAATTATTTGGACTGTTGAGGTGACACGAAATGTAGCACTGAGTTTTAATCCCTTTACTTTTCAGTCTTTATTTTGATTTCTTTCCTTGACTGGTGTCTCTTCCACCCTTTTTGATAATTTTTGCTCAGTTCCTTGAAATCTGCAGGAATTTGTTTAATCGCAGGCACAAGACAAATAAACAACGGTTGATGACACACATGACATACATCACATTATTCTTTTAATAAGTAATATTTTTCACAAAATCACTTGGAAAATGCAGGATTTTATAAAGTGAGGTGGACGTGTGCCCATTGTAAATGATGCTCTCTGCTTATTTGACAGCTTTTCTGGATGAAATATGTTTCCACTTTTGGTGCAGCACGTCCATGACTAGACATATATGGAGGATTTGAACGGTGCCATTTATTTGCCATTTGGGGTCGTTAATATTCATGATCAATCACCAGCAATGAGGCCCCGAAGAGCCACATCTTTTGTGTTTTATGATGGTTATTAATGACGACCTGAGCGCTCACTTCTCCCACTCACATAGCTGTGAACCCTTAATGATCAAAAGTATTAATTCCTACAGTATTCCATTATTAATATCCTGGATGGAGATAAAAGGTAATATTAATGTAAGGCCAACATAAAGACAGAGTCATTATTTAAGTCCTGTCATCGTTTGTCTTATTTAAATACAATGGCGATAAGGCTTTCTTTTAATTTAAATAAAGACATTAATTTCTTTAATGCTGAGCAATCAAAGCGATTTTTTACAGTTTAACTGGGAAGCTTGTTAAATCGGTCATAAATCTTTCTGGGAATTTCCGGTTGAGGATCACCTTTGATTACAGTCATATTATGTGTCTTTACTTGTGTTGTCAGAGCAGAAAAATGGACGCTGTCTGAATAAAGAAATGAAGCACTGAAGGGTTTTTAAAGCAAAGAATTACATCAGATTTCACGTAAAGTCGTCCCTCGGCTCCGGAAGCTTGAGGCAAAGAAGCCGACTGATTATTTACAGCCTTCTGTCGTTGTTTAATTATCTTTTAATGTTGGATGCTTTGATTTTTTTTTTTTTTTTTTAAATTAATGCATAAAAGCTGCAAATAATAAAGCTTTTATAAGGACTTTCATTTATCCGTTAAACTCACAGCCAATGTAGAAGTTTTTATGAATTTCAACTAATCCTCGCTTGATTACTTTTGTTAAATTTTGGACTTTATTTAGTAAAAAACATTTCAGTCATAGATTTTCATTTTTCAGTCATATTTAATCAATATCCCTCAGAGATACTTTTAAAAAACCTTTTGATCCTAAATGCAACAAAAGACACTGTGTCAATAAGTGGTAAAAAAATGTTATGAATCAATAATTTTTCCACTGTAAACAAAAGTCTCTAAAAATAACTTCAGACTGAAACATACATATAAAAAAATAATATTCATTTGTAGTTTTTAACCCTTAAAAAATCTTTGTTCACAAAAGAAACATCCAAGAAACCTAAAATAAGTCCTGACTTTCACATTTCAATGAATATTTTCTTATTATTATCAGTCATAATAATGATGGTTATTATTATTATTATTATTATTATTATTATTATTATTGGTAGCAGTAGGATGTGTTGATTATTGGGAATTAGGTTGTTAATGGCGATTCAGTCTGAGTTGTTTTTTTTTTTAAAACTCACATTTAATCAGGCAAAAATGTCACTCATGCAAAACTGCTGTAAAAATATTTTGCATTGATCTTTTTTTTTCACTTTAAATACGTCAATCTTTGAAAAGTTTTCAGCATGGAATAGACATATATGATAATTATTTAAGCTTTTTAACTCCTATAAGGCCAGTTTGTTTACAAAACTCCAGTTTTGTTTATTAAAATAAAAGTAAAAACTAATGACTTATGCAATGCTTTACAGACTAATTATGGAACAATCAGGGGAATTAAGCTGTTTTTCTAAACAAATAATTATCTATTCTGACATCTTCTCTTTAATTACTGAAAGATTATATTCTTCCAGCATCTTCAGAGGCAGCCTTGCAACTTGTCCCTAAAACTTTCATTCTTCTGCCCTAAACCCGACCCATACTGTGTCTCTAATCTAGCATCCCAACAGATGCATGTATGTACGGAGTAAAATTAGTGTCATAAAAGTTGCAAACATGTTTTACACGATTGTCCTTGCTAATGTCTATGAAACCACACACACACACAAATATCCAACAATTTGACCAAATGGAAATAATCTCACACATGCATGTATTACAAAGTACACAACTTGCATATTTAGCACAGATTTTTAATCTTAACCACAATTTTGGGATTATTTTGGTGTTAAAAAAGATTCCCGGGGATACAAACTGTAGGTGCATGTTGAATGTATGATCTGACGCATATGGATCAGACTGCATTTGTGCACGGATCAGTCGGTGGGTACATGTGGAGTTTTGAGACTCCTTTAATGTCCTCACAGAACTCAATGCTGCTTTGAGGTGCTAGTGGAAAGCGGGTTCATTTGGATTCAAAAATATGTTTGCAGGCCATGTGTGTACACAGGAAGTTCTTTGAGAATGTAAATGAACGTCTGTGAGGTTGACAGAAAGTCTGTATGCAAAATGTTAATGTTTGTACAGTTTATGACGGAAAGTACATTATTGTACATGTGCTTTATACATTTGTGAATAATGAATTATACATTTCAATTATTATAAAGCTAATTTCTGATAGCTAAAAGACCATACAAGAGCTTTTTTCACTTAAATTAGCTCCAACTCATATGTTTGCTTCATCACTTATCAATTATATCAATTATTTAATTACAGAAAGCAATTAAAACAAAGCCTCCAAGTGCCAGCAAATGACATCATTTAATGTAGTATAAATGATCAGATGTTCTGCTTCCAATGTATATACATCAATGTCCTTTTATTTGATCATTTTACATAATTTATTTGTGATGCTTCTGTCCGTGAATCAGTTTGTTTTCTGATTGGCTGTCAGAGCTCACCTCACTTGACGAGGAACATGATTAAAAATTCAACTTTTTCTTTTGATTTTCACAGACAGTAGAGCAGATAGAAGAGGAAATGTGGTTTCCAGGGAGGAGACCTTGAGATGACACCTGTAGCTGTTTGTGTTGCAGTAAACCTGGAGAGTAGACGAAGGCCGTGGTGCTTGTTGACGGAGGGAGGGAGGCGGTTGGATGAATCACTCGATTATACAAAGAAAATGAGAAGAGGGGCCAAAATACAGCCAGCTGCCTCGTGATCGTCCTTTTAATAACCTGTAATCTTGTGGCAGGAGATTTGTGCCTGGATGAATGTGATTGATGACACATCACAAGAGCGAGGCAGATTGACCAAACATCTAAACACACAAATTATTAAAAAAGGAGGGGTCACCCTTTGGACCCTGGGAGGAAAGTGAATCACCTTTAGTTAAGATGACACCATTTTCCAAGAGCAATTTATAGTCTATTGACTGGAGAAAGTGTCTTTTCAGATGTGCGGAAATTGTCTTACATTGCAGATGAGATCTGCTGCTTGACACCGGATTCAGGGGCCAGGCCGACAGCAAATATCACATTAGCTGCCAGGAGCTGCACAGATGATATCAGACTGTGTTTCAGCTCTGGACAAACACAACCACATATCAAGCCATCTCCTAAACAAGCACAGTGCAGACACACAGACAGAGAACAGACTGCTAACCTGGAGTACATGCAGCGCATCGGGAAGTGTAAAACATCTGAATGGAACAATGTTAAGTTCCTGATTGCAAGTTTTCCTCCTACAAAAAGACCTCCACCTGCCAGCTCAATCACTTATGCTACTGTTTGTAAAACTGACAATCCTCAACTGTGGATTAAAAGTTTAAAATTTGAAGTTTTCTATGCAAATGAACAAAAATTAGCACATAGCTAGCTGCTTAAACTCTCACATTAACAAAACAGTAACCATTTTTCATTGCTTATCTGGGGTTGGGTGACAGGGACAGCAATGACTTCTCTCTCCCAGCCCCTCCTTCCAAATTGTGGATGGGCTAGCGGGGTTCGCGGCCCAGCCCAGAGCTGGTCCGACCATTGTGTCCTGCATCCACGACCTCTTCCTAGCCATGTCCCAGGCCTGGTAAAAGCCGCAACCCCTCACCAGGAAGATGTCCAGGAGGCATCCAAACCAGATGCTCCAGCCACTTTATCTGGCCTCTATGGATGCAGAGGAGCTGCAGTTCTTCTTTGATCCCCTTTGATCTTTGATGACAGATGACCAAATCTCTAAAGGAGATCCCAGCCACCCTGCAGAAGAAATTTATCTGGATCACTTGTATCAGTAATCTTCTCCGTTGGTCACTACCCACAGCTCGTGACCATAGTTTAGGGTAATAACTAACATGCCCCAGTAAATAAAGAGCTTCTCATACGGGTTCAGCTTCTTTTTTTTAATCCCACTACGACACACCAATGCCAAGTCCTCATCACTGCAGATTATAAACTTCATCCCAGCCAGTTCAGACTTGGCAGCAAACTGATAAAGTGAGAGTGAAGATTGTGGCCTGATGGCATGAACACATCATCTACATCAAAACAAAAGGATGTGTGACTAAAATGGTCACATCTAGAGTCCTGCCATGAGTTCAGCCTGTCTTCAGTACTTTACAGAGCCTCAAATGCAACACGATCCTGAATTGCTGCTCTTGTAGGAAGCAGTGAAGTAGCCTCATGCCTTTCAAGTCAGTGATACTATTTAATAATCTTTTGTACAAATGGTTCTCTCTTATAGGTGAGACTGCACTTCTTAATGGGAATACCTGTATACATCAAGGTTAAATAAAGTAAATAAAACTTTGATTCTATCGCTGCTGATACAGAAGTGTGTATCCAACACACTGTGAATGGAAGTTTAAGTGAGGGTGGTGAATCACAAACTACTGGGTCATGCAGGAGGGAATTTTTAGGCGCAGTTGAAGCGTTGAGCAGATCTGGTTTGATGGCATCAGATTGCGTTTTCGCAGAAAATAACCTAAATATTATATAGCCCCAGTAAGAAGTGTCTTCACAGGACACAATAACTGTCTAATAACTTAGACAATCCAACTGTCCCCAGTCCTAGGTACAGTCTACATGGTGTATGTGCAAACGAGCAACCATAATATTAGAAAAAAATACGGCAGTGGACTCTGGGAACTGGCAGAAAAACATACAGAAGACACTTACTGGTTATCCAAAGCCCATTAACTAACATGTGTAAAATATAAAATTCTGCATGCTCTTACACATCACAGCAGTTCCTTTTGACATGGAAATAAGTTCTCATCACTCCTTAGATGGCGTGGCAGTATCCATCCAGACCACATGCAGGTCTTCTGTATAAACCATTTAACCGTAAACAATCACATTGAGATACAGGCAGAAAACATCTCAAATGGAACCTCAAATACACATTATGCAAAAAGGAGGACATACTTACCTTTTTAAAGGGGCAAACTTTGAATCACCAGGGCTAGTTTCTTACCAGCAACTTCCTTTCCTTTCCAGTTAGGTCAAACAGGAAGAAGGGCCGACATGCCTCTTATAAAATGTTTGCAGAAAAGGTTTCTACTCCTGAGACATTGCCATCTGGTGGCCAAAATTTACAACATGGCATGCTTTTACAGCTCAAGGAATCAAAACAATAAAAACTGCAGCAGAGGATAGACAAACCATGAATGTCACAAAACACAACAAACCACTCCAAAACGTTTCTTGGAAAGACTTCCCATGCTTAAGTGGGAAATTCATTCATTATCCTAACTGCCTAGTCCGATGAAGGGTCACGGGGAAGCTGGAGCCTATCCCAGCAGTCTTCAGGCAAAAGGCAGGGTACACCCTGGACAGCTTGCCAGTTCATCGCAGGGCCACACAGAGACAAACAACCACTCACTCCTGTGGTCAATTTAGAGTAACCAATAAACCTAACATGCATGTCTTTGGACAGTGGGAGGAAGCCGGAGTACCCAGAGAGAACCCACGCATACACGGGGAGAACATGCAAACTCCACACAGAAAGGCCACTGACCAAGCCTCGCCCAGCCAAGGATTGAACCAGTGGCCTTGCTGTGAGCCCACAGTGCTAACCACCATTTCACCGTGCAGCCCTAAGTGGGAAATTACTTTATGTATTTATCACCTGGATACATATAATTACACTGCACACCAGACATGATTTAACAAACTGTTTGGGCAGAAGAATGTGGAGAAAGATGGAAGGTTGAAGGTAGTTTCTAATAGACGAGTTCTACTGTTGTTTTTCCCATCTGATTCCACCAAACGTTTAAAGGTGGAGTATGTAAGATTTTCAATATTTTCAAAATAAATTAACTAAAAATATAACTACAATCATAATTAGATAATTTTTTTTTTAAACATATAGGTTCCAGTCTGTCCATATTTGATGTGTTATTAAATTACAAGTTTAATTAATGACAAAGACCTTCTTAAATGTTTGCCTACCAGTAAAAAAAAGTGCTTTTTGTCATTTGTCATGAATTAAACTTGTAATTTAATAACGCATCAAATATGGACAGACTGTAACCTACATGTTCATCTAATTATGATTATAGTTATTTTATTAGTTAATTTATTTTGGAAATATTGAAAATCTTACATACCCCACCTTTAAGTGATCATCATCACTCTTTTCGCTTTTTTGTCAGCCAGTTTTAACAAAGCCTTGGACAGTTTTAGGGGTTTCTGCACCTCCTTAGATGTTTTCACTGCTTGATGACGACAGTTTGAAGCTTCTTAAACAGACGAACATCGTTTCCATGACCTACAGATGCAGTGTCAGACATGGTTGTTTGAGAAATGAGAATCTACTGACTGCATCACCTGTTGCCAGATGAAAGCTAATTAACCCTAGATTAATTATCTAACAGAAATCTCCTGCCTGTTTTGCTTTGTGAATCAAGGTGGTGACTTTTTTTTCCCCTTTCGACCAGACAATGTCTTTTATGATGCCAGTGTTTTGGACTTGCCTTCACATCGATATTGTGACATTTTCTTGTTTTACATTGATATCTACTGTGAAGATTGCACACATATCTTCATATTTTTATCCCCCAGCATAGATTTAGTTGACATCAGATCCATATTTCAGTTGATATCCTCCAGTGCTGTCATTGTGCTGGTGTTGTGGAATATAAAAATGCTGGCAGTCTGTGAGATGTGGGATGCTCCGGTATTGATTGTTTTGCACACTCACACACACATTCACAAGCAAACCACTCCTTCAGTCACACAATCCTGATGATTAGAAGAAGAAATCCGGCTCCTTGTAAGAGTTTACACTCAGGTGGCGTCCTTCATTACCTCTCAAACTGGGATTTTTTGATAGCGAGGGATCCTTCAGTTGCCACTCAAGTCTATCAATGTCAGCAGCAGGGCTCAGCCACACACCCATATATTTGGATTAAACAGTCAGAGTCATTACAGCCAATGTTATTGACCTTTTAAGATACAGCTTTAATAGCTTTTCTCTCCCCTCTCCGTCTGTCATGCTGTGAAGCGCCAGAGGTTGCCGGGCTGATGAAGTCCCCCTCAGGGTTTGCCTGGAATTGGAATCAAATACTTTAGATCCCCTTTTCCTCGGAGGTAATGCCGCTGGCTTTGCAGCACAGAAAGGAGAAATTAAAGGAAAAGCACACAAAGAGAATGAGGAGCAGGCGATCAGGATTACAAGACAGGAAGCATTTTCCAAGAGGCCAACCAAGCAGCTGAGGCTGAGAGCAGAACTAATGCTTCGTTTTTCGGATGTTTTCACTGTGAAAGCAGGAGGAGGTGCAAGCCATCCAAACATGAACACCCCATGAAGACACAGAATTACTGGTCAAATATGCGGTAATTCAACCAATAGTTAAATATTTAAGCCATTGGTAAGTTTCTGGTCAGGAAGTGGAATTCTGAGAGTACCCAACACTTTCAGGGTGTTTGTTTTTCCTCCTTCTTGTTTTCTTCACATCACATTAAACCTGTAGCTGATAAAACCTGTGAGCTTAGAGCTGTTCCAGTTTGTAAACATAGATTAGATTGTTGCCATCCTCTCTACAATGAATTAAAAACCAATCTTATTCTTCATCTTATTTGCTAATAAGCATGAAATTGTACATTTCAGGGGGAAGTAGAGTAAAAAAATAGCTGGAACTGTAAATCTCTAAACACTTTGTAATGGTTGTTGTTGTTTTGTCCCATTCTTCCAGCAAACGTCTTCAGGTGCTAGATCAACCCTCCAGGTACGACAGACCAGTATCTGTATCTTTTTCTCCATAACAATGCACTAAAGGCCTGGAACGCAGCAAATGTTCCTGTAAATATCTTTTCTACGTTAATGCAGCTTCCATAAAAAAGTAATGAGTTTAGTTGAGAGCTCCGATGCAACCATCCATTACTTATGTAGCAATGGGGATGTTACCTGATAAGTACCTCGCTCCATTTCTCTAATGTATTAATGTATAAATATATGCCAATATTGCCGTCTCTAACTTATTTCTCCTTTTTTCTGCAGGTCTTCTTGAATAATTGCAGTTGTACATGTTGATCTGTCTTTCCTGTCCTCTCCACCCCAACCAGTCGAGGCAGATGGCTGCCCTCCCTGAGCCGGGTTCTGCTGGAGGTTTTCTTCCTGTTAAAGGGGAGTTTTTTCCTTCCCACTGTCGCCGCGTGCAGCTCAGGATGGGGGATTGGATCCAAGTCATGATTCGATGCAATCAGTTGGTTTCTATAATAGGATATGTATGAATTGGCTTGAAATGATGTGTATGTTGATTTGTGTATGTAAAGTGTCCTGTGACAACATTGGTGTGAAGTGGCGCTATACAAATAAAGTTGAATTGAACTTGGTACCATCCCACAGCCTGGATGTTGGAGTTGCTGCTGACAACAGTTTGGATGCTCATTTTGGTTCATTTCAGACACAACGACTTTCAGAACAGACACCGTTCTGGTCGTGGTTCTGGTTCTGGAATCTCAAAAGCTTCATACTTTCTGGAAAACCAGCCAGCATTCACACCAGTTTAACTGGAACTAAAGTGAAATTGAATCCATTAAATGGATGTAAATCAACAAATAAGATGAAAATTTATACTATCAGCAATAAAACAAAAAACTGATTTGGGACTGTGTGACACATTTATACCATACAAGGCCATGACTTGCATCAGACTTTTAGACAAGTAGTAAATAATGTTAATATACTGGTGTTGGACTTGAATTCTTTTTAAACAAATTATCCATTTTTTTCTGATTGTTGTTGCTTTCCCTTCAGCTTGTCATCGCTCGGATGAACTGGCACATGTTTAAGCTGGATGCCCTTCCTGATGCCACCCTCTGCATGTATCCGGGCTTGGGACCAGCGCTCAGACAACAATTGTCCTCAGGGGAGCAGGACTTGAACCGCCGACCATCAGGTCACAAAGCAAACGGCTCTACCATCGCCTCCACTTTTTTCTGATATAATTTAAAAATTAATTAAATTTATTATAACCATAATTAAAGGCTGCTCTTATCTTCCATTGCTAAAAATAAAGATTTTATAAAGCAGTAGAGTAATAATAGAAGCCCAAATGTCTGCGTGTAAGAAGAAGAAGAAGAAGATGAAGAGTTTGCTCGTCTCACTCAGACAGTGTTGTTGTTTATTTATGTATCAGTAGAGCTGCAGAGTGAAGCAGTAAATTCAGTCTCTTTGTATTTGTCTCCAGGTGTGTTTGTGTGCAGGCCTCTGAGGTTAATATCCTGCTCTGTCTCTGCTCCTTTTTATCGTCTCAGGTGTGTTTAAGTGCCGCCATGTGTGATGGAGAATGACTCGCATGTACTGACAACAGCCATTTGTAAATCACAGCGTGGCGCCGGGTCGCAGCATAATCCCTCCTCTCACTTTATATAAGAGGAAGATAATGTGATAGAACTTTTCTAAACTCGTAACCTTTTATCACGGCAGCCTCGGTGCTCTCTCACCTGTCCAGATGGCTCTTATTGTTTTTGTGCTCGTACCTGCACTCGGCAGCCGCTGGAGCCGTGTCCTCATATTCACTGTCGGCAGCCATCAGCCTTTTCCAATCTCACCATCAGGGAAGTCACAGCTCTTTGTACAAGTGCCTTCAGTAATTGAATTTGCTGCAGAAATAGCGGCCTAGAAAATTTCATTTTCGCTCCTCCCTGATGTGTGTTGTGTGTCTGAATGTGTGTGTTGCACTGGAGGCTCATCCCCTCCTTCCTAACTGATATATTCTCCCCTCCATTTCCCAGCCTCCATGCTCTCTCCATTTTGGACTCCACTGTCCCACGCTGTCCGTCCACTCATCCAGCCACAACAACACACAGCGCTGCTGCTGTGGTGTTCACCAACCTGATGCGTAAATCTGCCTCCCGCTTTGTAAAACCTGCTGCTTTCTCAGACTCAGGCAGTCCGACAATGGCTGTAACTGAGTGTGCAGACAGAATATTATCTACAATGTGAAGCTTTAATGCAACAAACGATGTTCTGCCACCTCGGAACGAGACTCTAACTCAGCCTGAATAACCTTACTCTCCTTAGCAAACTCTAATCGGGAGAATAAAAACCAACGTTTTGTCAAAGTGCTTTAGGATAAGAAATAAATCCTAAGAGAAGGAATACAGAAGCAATGCAAAGTGGGTTTTTTGTACTTTTCCCTGAATCAGAGAGCTGAGATGAAGGCATTGCTGTGGGATTACACAAAAACTACACAACTGGATTGAGGGAAAAATGGCATTAATATTGGTATAAAAGAAGCTTTGAGACCTTTTGAATTTGTTGTAAAGCTGCAACAGCAAAACTGATAAAAAATACTAAATCTTAGTCTTACTGTGTTCTAATTTTTGCAACAAAATAGAAATGAATCTGAAAAAAGAAGCATAATTGGCTGCATTTAATCAGGATTTGCTACCAAGCTGATCAACACTGAGTTGTTTCTGTTGAAATGGTGTTTATTTCCATTTGATCATTTTTCAGGTGGTTTCTATTAGCTAGGCTATTTATTATGAATTGGCTTGAACTGCGTCTGTAAAGAGACCTCAGACGACATTGTTGTGAAGTGTCACTTTATAAATAAAGCTGAGTTGAATTAAAATATGAACCCAAAGCAGAACTATCAAAAGCGGCATCTTCTCTCATATTTATAATATTTTTACAACATGTTGGTGCAAAGTGATTTACTGAGATGAAGAAATAAATACGGTTTGTGAAATACAAACATTCAAGTTTTATATTTAGTTAATTTGCTTTACTGAAATAAAGCGCAGTGTAGTGGTTTAAAAACCAGCACAGTTTCTGGCTGTATTTCATTTATTTGTTTAAAGGCTGCCTTTGACTTTCTCACATTAAGTGTATCAGAGTTTAAAAGTAATTCTGCTCTCAAATCTGTTAAATAAAACACTTGTCTTTCAATATTCTTCAATGAATGATCAGTTTTACATGATAAAATTTAAAAATAAATAAATAAATAAATAAAAATAATAATGGCAATAATAATAAAAATAACAAAAACAACAACAACAACATAATAATAATAATAATAATAATAATAATAATAATATAATAAATGAGTCTATATATAAAAATAGATAAATATGAAAATATAAATAACAGTAATTAAGTCTCGTATTGCTTTATTACTTTATCATATCTGCATGATTTATTCTGCTGCAATGACAAATGAAAAGATCACTTCTCTCTCTCCACCTGTATTTTTAAGACCAAATGATGCAGTTAAAGAGCAACATGTTTAGGCGTAAACAAGCTGCAGATGCCGGCGTCCACACAGCAGGGGGCGCTACAGTCAGATGTTATCATCCTAAAACGAATACTATGAGTATTTGTCCCTGTCGTACTGATGCTGGCGTGAAACGCCTGATTCCTCCTGTCCAAACTTCTTGACCACCGCTGGTCTGCAGACCCGGTGGCGGGTGGGGGAGCACTCCAGGGTTTGTCACGGTGGCAATTTTCCCCTAAATACCTTCCACAAATAATGGTTTTCAGAATGAGCATTAACAGGGTTGATTACACGAAATGGCCCTTTTAATTTACAGCGGGCTCCTATTGATCACAGGAGTGCAGATTAAAGCGTTCAATGAAGCCGGTGATGAGGTATTAACCAGCTGCAGCCCTCTGGGGGCCTGGGAGGATCGGGGAAGGCTGGCCAGGGCTCTGCCTGTGTACAGTTATTCCCCTGTAATGAAGTGCCTCTATGCAGCGGCATGGAGCCCCGGCAGGAAAAATAGATTGAAGATGATGAGCTCTTCAAAGTCATTTCTTGCTCTCTCATTCCACCTCATGCCCGGCGCCTCCTGCCCCACCGTCCCCGCTCCTGAAAATGCCTCGGATTTACTTAGCCAGCCGGACCGATGCAATTTTTATGACCTTATTGCTTTTTTACCATGGTAATAGTTTTGAATCAATTTATCAATCTGCAGGAGCCATCAGGCATGTTGCCCTCAAAGATCAAGTCCAGGTCATTCCATCATTGCACTCTGGAGCACTGAGATGGAAAGATACCCCCCGTCCTCCCCCCTTTGACGTAGCCCATCACTGCCACCGGCCATATGAGAATGCTCCTCAAACAGCTTAGCAAACATGCTCTCACCAGTTTAACCCCTCATCCAGAGCCCCCACCATCATGCTGCCTTTAAGAGCACACTGCGGGGATTTCTTATTATCTATCAGAGGGGAACAGAGATGCACCATCACAAAAAGAGCCTCTACTTTCACAAGTCTGTGTGTGTGTGTGTGTGTGTGCCGTAACAGCAGCTCCCTTAATTCTGCTCTGGCATGACTGTGCTCCTCTAATCAAATGCTGCCGGTTCAAATAAATTCCCATAAATCTGGAGGAACGCTTGTCCCAGTTGGTTTTCTGTTTTCTGGATTGATTTAACTCGTTTTCAGATCAATAACAGATTGAAAAGGACAATTTATTCCGGGGATTAATATGTTTAAATGAGCGTTACGGCTCTACTGTCCTTTGTTCGGCTTCAGCAAATGTCAATTAATGTTCCATATCCTTGGTGAGATCAGGCCTGAGAGCTTTCATTTAATTAGGCTGAATTATCTGAGGCTCTGTCTACTGTATGCCACAAAAGGCTACATCAGTAATGTGATAATGGCAGCAGGCTTTGTTTCACATAACTGTGCAGCTGGAGCTGCAACAGGGCAAAATATTCCAGACTACATTGATTATTATTTTGTTTTGAACATTTTACACCTGTAAGAGTGGAAACAGCCAATCAGTTCTTCAGACTCTGGAGAAAGATTTGTGGATGTCAGAGAGACCATCGTTTGCTTTTAGACACCAGACTTACAGCTGTGTTTTAAACATTGGACTAATAATTATATCTGCTTTCATGAGCAGTGAATCGGTCTCCAAACCACTTTCCTGAATTGGTTTGAGGCAGTTTCTAATAGGACTAACTGGTCTTTTACCTGTGGTGTACCTCAGGGATAAATATTGGTACCTCTTTTGTTTTAACTTTATGTGCTCACATGGATCAATTTAGAAAACCTAACATTGCAAAGCATTTCTATTCATCAATATTTATGGACACATGTTGGCCTACCGCTGATGCAGGGCTGCTGATGAGCTTTGTGCATTGGCTCTACTGATTTACCTATGGGTGCAACACCAAAAAATTGAGGAATACCTGTATTTTCATGGCTTGATATTTTTAAACGTTTTTTTTTTTAACATTTCATGGTAATTTAACATATTGTGAGCATGAATTAGATAAGTGAAAATGTTTATTGAACTTTTTTTTCCATTACTGCCTTTTGTTAATTTCACTCAGAAACCACGAAACTCTAAGATTAGTGGGGTTATTCCACTATAGTTCATATTTTACAACTATTCCAGCTTTCTTATAAAATTCCACAATTTGCAAGCGGAAAGGGAACTTCTACATAATTCCAAATAAAGTATTTACCTTTGAGTTTACATGGAAATAGTAGCTCCATTAAATTTTTAAAAGCCATAATTCTAAGTTTCGACAAACAGCAACTGTGGTTTGCAGGTGTTTTTCTACTGAACTGTGTGTACATGTAAGCCTCAGTAAAATCTCATTTGGGTGATGAGTTTTTATGAGAATTGCAGCCTATGCAAACTAGCTATGTAGTGTTAGTTTAGGGTTTATTTTAACATGCTGCGGAGAATTTGCCACGGCTTTTCAAAGCTTAACTCTAAGAATTGCTGTTATATGTTCCATCCAGTGCCATCTTTACTGGATATGAACTGGTTATGACCCCCACATCAAGTCCGGGTACACATGATAAGAAAATAGTATTTCCGTTACACTTTTGCGATATGTTTCTATATTAAAACGACTGAAAAACCATTTTCTGAGAGTGTAAAAACTTTTTAGAGATAATTTCTTTTTCATTACTGCCTCTGATCCTGTGTATGTATGAACTGGCTGTGTATGTCATTGTTTTTTTATTTTTAAATTAATTCATCCAGCTTTTTTTTTTTTTTTTTGTTGTTAATTTCACTCAGGAACCATGAAACACTAAGATTGGTGGGGTATTTCCAATTTATTTCACATTTTACAACAGTTTCAACTTTCTCATCAAATTCCACGATTTGCATGTTTTCAATGCATTGCTTCTCTAAAACACCTGAAAAAAAAATCTGAATTCCCTCATCTTCATATCTTTGTGCTCCTCAGAGGCCCAGTAATGATTCGTTCATTTCATTCATATGTATTACAGAAGGAATGCATCTAAAAGTTGCAGCATAGTTCTGAGGTCAGTTTCAGCCAACAGCAAACATGGTGATGATGCAGGATAACATGATAATATTCTCAGAATGAGAGAGACAAAGAAACAGCACAATAGATGGTGGTCCATACAGATATATATGTTACATATATATGTATATATATGTTGCGACTTCTTCTTTGTTCCTTCAGCTGAACATCGGCTGTCCTGCACAACACTGGTCCCACAGTTTCTGGTGCTACGACTGTGTTTTCTACGTTAGACCACGCTTCAGTAAACTGTGTTATGTAAGGACGCAAAGATGGAAGAATGGCTTTATAACCTACTTTAGCACTGGACCAAAAGTCCAAAATTAAGACCAGTAAGACTTAAGCCAAGACCAGCAAGACCGAGGTTCAAAAGAGCTGTCTGCATCGGCATGGTGGAGATGAGCGGCCCAGTTCAGAATGAAGACTGGCAAGACCAAGTCTCAAGATGAACAAATCCCAAAGCAAGACCAGCATACTCTGGGACAGGAACCCTGGTTAGTCTGGCAACAGTAATTGGTTTAAAGCTGGTTTAAAACTAGAACTAGCTTCACATATCAGCAGACTGCAAACCCAACAAAACCCCAATAAAGACCTGCATCAACAGCCGGTCTTGGTTCCAAACCAAAATAATGTGACTGCAGCCGACACAAGCTACCGTGTTTAGATAAACCTAGACGTCAGATGTGAATGAAAGCAAAACTAACATCTCATTTCAGATTTGTTTTGAAGTTTTTGTCAACGATGCTGATCCTGGACTGATCGCAGTTCTTCACGGTCGTACCTTCTTCGCTACGCTGCCGCCTGCTGCCTGTGTGACTCCACCCAGCTCAACAGCTCGCTCCACGTTCAGCTCAGCGTTACGTCAACACTCCACGTGATGCTTCCTGCAGGAGATCTCGTCTGGTGGCTTTATTTAGTCTGGAAGATTTCCACTCTGGGTCGGTTACTTCCACACGGGTTCTGGTCCAGTAGCAGCGGTGGGAGGCAACAGTAACAGAGATAGACGACCACTTATACCAGAGGTGTCCAGCTCCGGTCCTCGAGGGCCAGAACCCTGCAGGTTTTCTATGTATCCCTGCTCAGACACACCTGATTCAAATTAATTAGTAGTAGAGCTTAATCAGTTGTGCACGTCATTGGCTGTTTGATCCATTTAGTGGAAGCTAGATGTGTTGGAACAGGAATACATGGGAAACCTGCAGGACAGCGGCCCTCGAGGACCAACTTTGGACACCCCTGACTTATACAGTTGCTTTAAAAAATGTCACAATCAATAGCAGTGTGTTTATTTTGCTACATGTTGTCATTGTTCTTGACTGTAAAGAAGCTCTATGAGATGTGAGTCTACAGATGTTTACAGATGTGTCCTCTAGGTGTCCCAGCACAAAGACGCAGCAGATGGTTTCACAGGAAGCTAAATGTAGAGCGTCTGTGTGGAGCCTGTGTTCAGCCTGTGTGGTGGACGGCCCCCCACCACTTCAGAGAAATCCACTCTAATGCAAACACACTTTTACTGACAATGAGTGTGTTTTCAGCGTGTCTCTGCAGAGGTCCTCACTGAAACATTTCAACAACTACTCAATGGATTTAAGTGAGATTCTGCACAAGCGTTCACGCACCTGACAGGATGAGTCCTGGAGACTTTGGTGATTACTGTTCAATATTTTAACTAAGTGGAAATTAAACACTGGATTATTTCAGAAAATCTAAAAGAACTTTAGTTTGCAGCAGCGCCTCCTGGTGTTGGGAGGCTACAAAAACTCCTTTGCATATGCGTTAACAGCTATAAGTTAAGACGTGTGTTTAAAAATTACATTTATTGGGAATAAAAGAAAATTTACTGTCAGATTTTTTTTTCAGCAGTTATCACTACATTTCCTATAAACATTCTGTAGCCATAGGGATGTATCAAACATCCCTATGGCTGTCTAGGTACATTAGCTGGGGCGGTGTTATTTACGTTGTATTACTTGACTGGGCAAAAGAAAGCTGAATAAGGAGTCAAATTTAAACAAAGCGAGTTATGTGTAGAAGAAACAACAAAAACGTGATGGTGTAAAGAATGAGGGTAGATGAAAGAAAAGTAAGGAGGAAGGACAGAATGTTGCTAAGGAAACAGGAAGTGAGGTAAAGCAAAAGAGGGTGTTTAATATAAAAAGGCTTATGGATTGTTTGTGTTTGACCAAAATTGTTGTAAAAGAATGTTTGCAAATGATTTCAGAGTTTTTAGTTGTAAATCAGGCTTTTCCAACATGTAGAAAAAGCTGCCTTGTAAATTAAAGATTGTGCGTGTGTATTAAAGAATTTGTGGGACTATAAAATAGACTTCTATTTGTAAAAATAAAGAAATAAAATGCTTTTACAAACAAATGTTCACATATGCAAAGCAAAAAACTTTGTGTAAAAACTTCTGTCTTTAAATGATTGGATGGCAACAAATCAAACTGTCCAATCAGAGGCTTCAGCGGTCTGCAGGTTCTCAAATGGAAGATGATGAAGGTGCAACTTCTGCTACTCAAGTGATTATAATTTATTAAATACTGGGAAAAAACACTCAGACTTGTCCTTTGTAAAGAACACACATTTCCCTTTAAGCCCTTTTGGGACACTGGATTAAATTTGAAACCATTAAACATGAAAAACTTTTGTCCATTTCCTTGTAAATCAAATGTGAATATTTTTATATGTGTTTTAGCAAATACACTTTTTTACATAATAAATTAATTACTTTCTATTTATTAATGCAAAATGGTTTTTTTTTGTGATGGTATTGTTAGTGACAAAATGCAACCCAGGACGAAAAAATGTCTAAAGGAATCATAAACAATATAACTATAATAAAGTAAAACCAGGTCTAGTTGGTGTTGACTGGTTATTTTTGCTCATTGGCTACAGATACATGATGTTTAATTCTGAGTTAATTATTCCGTATTACATAATTCTTAATGCTGCATCCCAGATGGGGACATGATTGTTCTCTGAGAGTTGCGGTCCTAAGCCCGGATAAAAGCAGAAGGTTGATCAGGAAGGGAGTCTGGTATAAAACATGCCTATTCCCCGGTGTGATGTTTCGCTGTGGCGACCCCTTCAGAGGGATGAGATGAAAGAGAACTACTGCATAATTCTGAATAACGTAGTCTCCTCCGAGCTTACTAGGAAATAGTGATTCCAAATGAAATTTTCCATGGAAAACATGTTTATTTGCCTTTACTTAATTCTGCTGTAGATCTGGGGGTTGGGAAAGATTCTGACTGGACAGAGGACGGACGCGACGTATCTTGAGTCTTTTGTTAAAGAGGCTGCAAGTTGCTCTACCATGGAGGTGTTGGTCATGATATCTGACAACAGACAAGCAGAGCAGCCATTGAATTACGGACCATTGAGGAGCACATCAGCACAAAACTGCCCTCAACACACACACAAACTTAAGCAGACACACACACTGCAAACAAAGTGAATAAGCTTATAGCAGCAACACAATCACAATGACAAATGTCAAATATATGCAGCCTCATTAAAACTGATGATCAGTTTCCTCAATTTTCCAACATTAAAGAAAATAAACAATGATTCCTAAAGAGAGGCTTTGACACCTAAAGACGTGTAGCCTACTCATTGAGATTAACCCTTTAACTTTCACACTAACAGAAACGCCAGAGTTGAATGTTTGTGTTTTTCTGTTTGTTTTGGACAAGAAGAAACAGAATAAATGTTTTTGCAAATGTTTGAGATGTTAAAAAGAAGATATATGGTGAAATGGTTGAAATGTGAAACAGCAGTGTTAAAACAAACACTAAGTTTGGCTTTTACACACCCAATCCAGCTGGTAGAGATGCTCAGGCAGGTTAATTTCCACATTTTTTTAAAGAAATGTATTAAAGTCACTGTAAATCTACCTCTGCCAGGTGGCAGACCAGGATGTTAAAGGGTTATTCAACACCCTTGTCTTATTAAACGTATAAGCAAAGTGCAATATGTTGTCATTAAAGAAAATGAGAAACATCTCCAAAAATATTTCTCCTATATATCTACAAAAATCTGTTTTGGTCCTGAATGTACAACTATGTAAACAAACAAACACATAAATTGTCAGCCTATTGCTTTCTCCTGTATAAGTTTTTATTCAGATAGTCCAGTTCTGACTGGTACCGTCCATTAGGCCATTTAATAATTCCATTTTCAGCTGTTGTGTTGACAAACATTTTACTAAATAAGGGTTAATAAAGGTTTCAAAATGGAAATAAAATCAATGATACAACTTCAGGCCTGAAATTGCAACTGGAGAAATCTTCCAGCCTCTACAAACAAAACAAAAATGTGCAGCATTTAAGTATAAATCTTTGCCCTGGTTGCCTGGGCAACAAGAGCCCATGCCTGTGAACATCCTTGTTCCTGAATATTAGATGACCATCAGCATTGCTTGTCCTAAACTCCAGTTAAACATCTTTATTTTCAGCCAACGTGGTGCTTTAAAGAGCGCTGACCTTGTGCAGAGCGACCTGGTGCTTGATATGGACCTGAAGGAGGCTCCGTAGCAAAGGTTGCTTCATATGAGCCTCATTAGCTAACACAGCTGAATTCATCTGCTTCCAGTAACACCAGCCTCATGCGTCTTCTGTATTCATCCCCTTCTAATATATTGAAATACTATGCAACACTTAGGTAACAGATGAGCACAATCACAGTGGGGGCGAATGATTGATTATTTGATGACACTTTGTGGTGGTTTTTAACTCATCCTCCCCAGGCTGTGTGTAGATATTGGACACAGAGCACAGTAATGGGTTCACAAGGCCACATGTGATGAATATTTAAAGTGTAACTTACATGTAACTGTGTCAAGGGCACAGACTAAATTATTAGTTTAGTATCTGAAGGAGAGGTGACGATGAGTCCATAAACAAAGCGTTTCTCTTTGTCAGGCTTCTTTCTTTTTTTTTTTTTTTACAGAGATTGTTTGGGACTGTAAATAACTTGAGGTAAACATAAACAACACATGCTCTGAGACAAAAGCCAGCGTGCTTACAAACCTGAGGGTCAGTGCTCCAACAAGAGCTGGCATGATAAATCTGGGAAATCCTTAGTTTATTAATTATGCAAGAATCAAAAGTCTGCTACATTAAATTGTAACTTTTTTCAGTTTTTTTTATGAATGTTTGCCTCCAGATGTTCGACAGCTAAACTGAATCTAATCAAGCTGCTGCTAGAGAAACTCTTTCTGAGTTCAGAGGTTTTAACCTTACAGCGTCCCGTAGCAAAGAACAGAAACACACAAGTTACATAAAAACAAATCAAACTAATCCAAAGGAAGTTGAAAAATATGTTTTCAGCTGCTTTTTAAGGCAGAGAGGAAGAGGAGTTCCAGAGGAAGGGGGTCCTGATCATGTGATAGCAGGGACCTGCTGGGAACGTAGAGCTGCAGAAAGACCCTGATGTGAACTGGTCATCGATCGTTACGAGATATGTTGAAATCACAAGTTTAAAACACAGAGTGATGAGGAAGGAGCCAGTGCAGCTGGATTAGTAGAGGCAGAAAGTTGAGATTATCAGCCTCGCAGCAGCGTTCTGACGACCTGAACACCTTCCAGAAATCGTTTTTTCCTTCAACACGTCAACACAGAATGACAATAGTTAACTTGTGATGAAATGAAGGCAAGAATGATCATCTGCAGGACGAAGTCATCATCGTCGATATCCTGACAAAAGTCAGAGTAATTTCTGAATTTTAACATGCAGCAGCGCCTCAACATTGTTGACAGTAGCTGCGTTTCCTCGCTAGTTTCGACAAGCAACAGCTGCGATGGAACAGTGTTTAGTGCACAGTTCTTGTAAAATCTCATCCGGTTAACGAGGATTTATGAGAATTGCGGCTTATGGAAGGTAGCCATGCAGCGTTATTTTTGCTACTTGCAGGGGAGAATTTGCTGCGATTTTTCAAAGCTTTTCTCCCTCATTTCTCTGCTGTTTGTCCCACATTGGGCCATCTTGGAAATGATCTGGTCACGACCCCCCCAACATCACGTTCGGACACGTAAATACCAAAAAAATAGTTCCATTACATTTCTGAGACATATTTCTATGTCAAAATGTCTGAAAAACCACCTCTTGAGAGTGTAAAACCTTTTCAGTGATATTAAAGACTTTTCTAAAGATGTAAGTGTTTAAATTTGCGTTTTTTTTTGTTTTGTTTTTTTTTTGCAATATTTAGTTTTTGATGTAATGGAAACGCAGCTTTAGTTTACACTGAAGATATTGCTTAGATGCATTATTAAGTTGGACATAAAGAAAACAACAAAGCTGTTATTTTTATGGCTTTCACAAAACTGAACAGATTTTCTTATTGTGCTAACAATCTAACAAAAATGTTCTAAAATGATAATCCTTCTCTTATGTAGGTCCATGTGTCCTGATCCTATTAGCTCTAAGAACATAAAAAGCACAAAAGGAGATATTCTGCGCATTTATTGGTGCTCTCGGTTGTGTTTCAGCAGCAGCAGGGGAAGCGATGGACTGAGTTACATTTGCAAAAAGACCTGAAATCTGAGTTCCAGCCTGAGCACAGATCAGATCCAGAAATTCCTTTGTTTTATGGAATTCCAAGCTGAAAGGCAGGATTGCACCTCTGTATGGCAACAGTCTGCAGCTCCTGAATGTCATGGCAGTAAATAGAAATAATGAAAGGATGAGGTCTTTGCATCCAGACTGCTCTGACCTACAACATTCCCAGAAATAGGCTCCGTATTCTGACCAATATCGGACTAATCCTTCCTCCATCTCCCTGCTGCTGGAGGTCAGCCTTAAAAAAAGCATTAAGCAAACAGCTAATGGAATTAAGGCTATAATAATATAGGGATATAGTGAGACAATTCTATTAACAAGATATAAATCATGTTGAGTGTGAGGTAAGTGTTTTTTAATTGATTGATGGAAACAGCGATCCATAGGTTTTCTGGAGACTAACAGCCATTTACCGTCTCCCACAGAGTAAAAGAGGCAAAAAGGGAGAGATAAGAAAATTACTCTGGGCCGAGGAATAAATTATTCAGAAAAGATAATCATTTTGTGCTGACATTACTAATGTGAAGAAGCATTTAATCTCCCTCCAGCGGGACAAGGGAGCGGGGTGAAGCCTTTTTAGAAAGATTAAAACTGCAGCCAGAACGCTGCGCTCTCATTAGCCACACCGCTGTCCTCTAATCAAGGAGAGGGAGGCTCTGCAGACGGTTCAGAGAGAGTTTACCCACAAACACATGCATGAGCTCACGTCATGCATGTGCGTTTACACGCTCCAGAGCACAGCAGAGTTTACAGTAGCTGACTGGCTGAGAAAGTATCACCTGCCAGCTAGAAGCAGGTCAAATCATGCTGAACAGCTTAGTTGGTTCAAAAGCAACAAGTTGACTCATTTAATCACCATGTTTGTGTTAAAAAAAAGGAAAAAATAAATAAACAAAATAAAGTTCAGACAGGAAAAATCAATCACACAATGAGATGCAATGATGTGTAATTAGTTATAATCAAAATAAACAAGAAATAAAAGTAGAAAATGATTCAGAAATGATAAAACAGACAGTAGGAAGGCTGGTTAGACAACTGGAACCCCTAACAAAGTATTTCTCTTAGCATATTCACACGATTCATGTATCTGATTGGTCAGCTCCAGTGGTCTGATCAGGCACCTCCCACCACACTGTACCTCGGGTATCCAGGTGTTGGACACTGTAAAGCTAAAAGAACTGGACTCCATTGTCCATCTATTCCATCTTCCTCTTTCTTTTCTTCTTTCCTCTGCACATCCTCGGCTGTTGCTCCTGCCAAAGTGTGTCAACAAAGTTATCAACACTGTTCTTAGTTTGTGTTTATGCCTGATTTGACCCACTATAATATTCATTGAAGCATCTATCAACTTCTGCTGTTTTTTTCCTCTTTAATAAAACTCACAACAGCTGTTTTATCCAAGTACTCACTGGTCGATGTCATTTCCTAAAAGCACATGTTTCAGGTTAGAACCCCCTTTAAATCTGTGTGGATGTGTTTATATGAATGGAAGTATATGGAAATGTGTGTGTAAGTGTAGGTGAATGTAAACATAGATTGTAAATTGAATAAGTATGTTGTGACGAGCAGCGACGGAATGGAAAACTAGATGAGTGGAAACGGGGGGGAACACCAAATAAGTGTACACTTCTTCCCACTCCTTTTTCAAACTCCTTTTATCTCACAAATTTATTTAATTATCAAATTGATGAGGAATTATTATCATTATTGTTACTAATATTAATATTTGTGATTATTATTATTTTCTTAATTAGGATGTATATGTAAGTATATACGTGTGCATATGTACATATGTATGTATAGGTATGTACGGATATTTTTCTTTTCTTATTTTCTTTCACTTGTTTGAAATAAATAAACTCACCTATCACAAATCAATATAAATACTGTAGGAACCAATGCTGAATAAAAACACATTGATAAATACATTATTTTGGGCCATTGAAGTAGTTTCTCTGAGAATTTTACTGCTGCTTCTAAAACTGCAAGACAAGAAGTACATAGGAAAAGGGGGCACATCTGAATTAAAATGCAATGTTGGACATGATCGGTATTGGTTTTTACTTTTGAAAAACTTTGACAACTTTTCAGTTCAAGTATCTCGGGGTCTTGATCACGAGTGAGGGAAGGATGGAGCGCGAGATCGACAGACGGATCGGTGCGGCGTCTGCAGTAATGCGGACTCTGCGCCGGTCTGTCGTGGTGAAGAAGGAGCTGAGCCAGAAGGCGAAGCTCTCGATTTACCAGTCGATCTACGTTCCTACCCTCACCTATGGTCATGAGCTGTGGGTCGTGACCGAAAGAACGAGATCTCATATACAGGCGGCTGAAATGAGTTTCCTCAGCAGGGTGGCCGGGCTCTCCCTTAGAGATAGGGTGAGGAGCTCGGTCATCCGGGAGGAGAACAGAGTAGAGCCGCTGCTCCTTCGCATCGAGAGGAACCAGTTGAGGTGGCTCGGGCATCTGGTCAGGATGCCTCCTGGACCTCCCTGGTGAGGTGTTCCAGGCACGTCCCTCTGGGAGGAGACCCCGGGGAAGACCCAGGACACGCTGGAGGGATTATATCTCTCGGCTGGCCTGGGAACGCATCGGGATCCCCCCCGCAGAGTTGGCAAATGTGTCTGGGGAGAGGGAAGTCTGGGCTTCCCTACTTAGGCTGCTGCCCCCGCGACCCGACCCCGGATAAGCGGCAGAAGATGAGATGGAACATTTACACATTTTATTTTACACATATTAGACACTTCAGCTAAGTCTCCTCTAACTCAAACTGACAAAATCTAAGTGATGTTATGTATATTTTTCTAGATATTTTTGTTTGTTTGACTCAACTGGCTCCAAGAATATCAGCATCAGTTGATATCAACATCACAAACTAGGAGTTAAACAAAACTGGTTCAACAATATCAGACATCAGTAAAAAAAAGCCGGTATCAAACATCTCTACTGAATATACAGCTATCATTATAGCCTGTAATGGTATATATCATTCACATCATGAGATTCTTTGCCTTCCAGTAAGTACTTGGAAGGGATTTTTAATATTAATAAAATATACTTTACTACTACTTTAATGTGTAAGAAATTATTTCCTAAAACATTTTGTACAAAATAAAACTGACTTCTTTCAAATATCTGTATTAATTACCACCTGAAAATATATATATAAAAAAACGTAAAAAGCAGGAGATAAGTGTATGTCTTTATTTGTTTCACACTGATGTAAACGTGGCTGTTTCCACTGGATCGACACCTTGCCACGGATCCACTTCCTGCTGTAACATCATGTACAAACGTCAAAGTGTCAAACGCCCGCAGGCGAATTAATGGCTGAAAGAGGAGGAGACAGATAAAGAGAGAAGAGTGATGCTCTGAGGAGCCAGGGTGACACATTATGAGAGTTACAAACAGGAAGTTAACAGGAGCATGCTGCAGGCGGCCATTTCTATCTCCCCTTCTTGTTTATTACCACCGGCCTCTTGTTGTGCTCCGGCGGCGCTGACAGTGATCGACAGCTCCTATTAAGACCCTCTCTGCCCGGCAGCTGGCAGGAGCTGATACATTAAATACAACTGTTATTACTTTTCATTGGCGCGGCTGTAAAATATGACCACTAAATAGCTGTTGCCATCAGAAGCAGTTTGATACAAGATTTTAATTTGAGAGACGGCTCCATAACGCGGCTGCTATTGACACCAGGCTTTGTGCGGGGACTGTAATGATGGTGTACATGTGTGGGTATTGATGTGCTGTCTCCTGTGGGCTTTGTCTGCCTGTTATATATGACTGGGATGCTATCAGAACCGCTTCTTCCCTCCCTCGTTCGCAGAGCACGTCTGCTTATCACAGCATGTGTCAGCGTTGCCAGCAACTGCTCCCACATGGCTTCTACAACATTTAATCTTACAATACCCCCATTATCCTCTAATTCAGACCTCTGTTACCTGATATTATTTACACATGACGTCACATCTGTCTCACTTGTTCGTGATATAAATTGCTGGTAAATAAAGATAAAGTGGTTGCAGAGCAGAGCATGGGAGCTGAATGTGTTATGGATGATATGGCCCTTATGCTGGGAGGTGTTTTGGAGGTTCAAGCTGTTCAAATTGTGAAACTAATCGTAATTATTTCAATGATTTCTTGTTAAGTCATTAAAATGGAGAAACTGAAGGATAGAAATATATGTAATATATTTCTAATTAGTTACAACAATTTGTATTTATTTAGTTTATTTATATGTTTTTATGTTTAATTTTTTTAATTATTATGATTATTATTATTGTTATTATTATTATCATTATTATTATTATTGGTTGAAGGGACAGAAGATCACTTTAAAGTTCTGCCATGCAACATAGGACTGGGGGTGTGTTCAGTATGTGAATGATTATGCATCTAGTTATTTTACTTGTTGTTTTATAAATTTATTTTCAATTTTATTTGTTTATTTATTTGTTTATTTATTTATTTTAGTTTTAATTTTTTAAAATTATTGTTTTAATTGTTTTTTTTATTTATATGTAAAGTACTTTGCACTACTTTATGTATGAAAGGTGCTATACAAGTAAATTTTGATTTTATACAATTATCTTATTTTTCCAAATTGCTACCTTTTTGCATAGCCTTTTAAAATGTATTATTGATCTGTTATAACAAAATCCATAGTTTATGTGCATTTTTATGTATATTTTATACATGTCATTGTTAAAATTGTAAAAAATAGTAAAAAAAATATGGTAAAAGTTGTAAAACTGTAAAAAAAAAAAAGTTATTCATGCTGTTTTTAGATGGATTTGATCTTTGCTTTTATTCATATCCACATCAGGACCTATGCCTGCCCTGACTGAATCGTCGTTGCCGTGGAGATCGGCCTTGTGTGGATAAAAAAAAGCTTGTGTCTTAAGCGATCTTGGAAAACTGAGCTGTGACTGTAAATGTAAAGATGGCTGCACCTGGTACCACTAACCGGTTGTCCTCACTAAAATTCTTGATTTTCGATGTTGTGTCCGTAAGTTTGTAGTGTACAGAGCAGTGAATTGTTATTATTGATCATCACATTCTTTGTTCATAAAAAAATCATCTAAGTATGTGTGGTTTATTAATCATAATTACATAAATTGGCTGTTTTATGTGTGCCATGTTGGCAGCTACCAACTGCAATGTAAACAATGGTTTATTCCATTCATGCATAGCGAGAACGTGTTACAGATTTGTCTGTAAAGTGCCCTGAGATGAAGTTATTGTCAAAATTTCCAAAAATAGTTTTGTGACTCGTTTGCAGCTGAAAAGGAAGCCATAGCTTCTCAAAGTCCAGAAACAAACCTCATCCAGTCTGCAGAGGTGCTGCCTTTGTCTACACACGTCATTAAAACGCTTTTTTTCTGTTCTTGTTCTCTTTTTAATCTGATCACAACGTCTGTTCACTCTTACGTGTAGATTACGTGTCTCCTGACATCATTAGCGTGCGTGCAGCTGCAGCAACTTACTCTGAGATTCCCCCAAACAAACATCCTTCACACTCATCTAATGATGATGTACTGAATACAGGACGGTCCAATAATACGCCCAGACCTGTCTGTGTGGTGATGGTTGGACATCTGTGTGTTGGTGTGGGGTTCGTGTCACATCCCCTGCTCTGTGCGCTGCATATTAAAAGCTTTATGGAAGCAATTAAATGCATCCTTAATGGCCAGGAGTTGGCAGAATGATTGTACAATTGAATTAGCAGTTATGATGGTGCACATTACAAGATGAAGTAAATGCAATTAGCTCAGGCATCCCCCCCGCTCCTCCTGTCAGCTTTAGCAGCATGATGTGACTTAATTAGCTCTTGTCACATACACTCTCCCACTGATCTAATTCTCAAAGTGGATCTGAAGCTGAGCCGGCCTCCTCTGTCTGCCTTCACATCGACGTTCGAGGGACCGCCTTATACTGTGGAGGAGCTGACTCATCCCAATAATACTAAAAATGGCTGGAGGAAGAGCTGCACATTCTCTCTGCAGGACGCAAATGCCAGCAAGGAGCTGCTTTAAAGCTGTCAAGATGAAGGGAAATGTGATTAGATTTTGAAAAATGACTTGCACAGTTGGACTGGAGACATTTTCAGTTTTCCCTCCTTCATCCACATTTGGTTTTTCTTTAAATATATATTTAAAAAAATTACATCTGAGTCTCAAATTTACAGAAAACTGATGCATCAGCTGGAAAAAAAAAAAAAGCTCATTGATGCTCATTGTAATTTTAAAGATCACACACACCAGAGAAAAAAAAAACTATCAGGTCTGATGCACGATGCAGACGGGCAGAGACAGAAGTCCAGCAAGGAGACAAGACATCCTCTACATTAGCAGGTGAGTAGGGCTGGGCGATATGACTTTTTACTAATATCCCAATATTTGTATGGCATGTCACGATATACGATATATATCTCGATATTTACCTTAGCCTTGAATGAATGCTTTGGTGCATACAATCACATCAGGAAGATGATTTTGTGTCTCCATTAAAACATAACTGTTCATACTGCATCAAGATATGCTGATTTTAAACATTCATGCCAATTGTAACGAAAAAAAATGATCAAAACCGTATTTATTAAACAGTTAAAGCAGTGGCAGAAACATGTCATTTTAAATTTGTGGTACTTCTACCTTTTGTGGCGACACTCTTGCGACATACTTTGCATACGACAGTTGTTTGGTCAACATCGTCTCCCCAGTATCCAAACCACTGCCAGATGATGGATCCTGTACTATTTTTCTTTGGAACAAATTCTTCCTCCTCCTTTTTTTTTTAACTCGCGCTGCTACTGCCACCAGAGTTCTCTGCTAGAAAATCTGCTACACGCTGCCTCTCATGACGTAGCACGTAGCTCACGTTATGTACGTAACTAGGTGCGCTTGCTTTAACTCTCTGTGCAAAGCGCTGCAGAGAGTGAAGGAGGAGGGAGAAAAAAACCCGCCCACAGCTAAAAACAACTGCGTGACAACAGGGCAACTCGAATATGACGAATATAGATATTTTCTATATCCCACAGGGGACTAGCCATGGTATCTCGAGTATAGTCGAGATATCGCTCAGCCCTACAGGTGAGTAAAACTTTATTCATCAACCACCTTTCATGATATAAAATCACCAAGTGCTTCACAAGATCCAACAATGCATAAAAACAAAAGAAGGGAATAAAAAACAGATGTGATTTTTTTTCCTGGCTTTTAAAAGCAACCACAATGTCAACCAATCTCAAGTCCACCGAGGAAAGTTCCAGAGTTGGGCCTCAGTTCCTCCTTTTGTTTTCAGCCAAGCCTGGGAGAAGCTGGCTCTGCCATGGAAACAGCACCTGGTGCCTGTTTGAGAAGACTTCGACAAGTCAGTGAACAAATCTTTAATTACACTTTGTAATAAACCGGAAGCCGGTGGAGCTGCATCCAGATCAAAGTCACAAGCGCGAATTTGGAGGATTTTCTCAGCCGGGTGTGTCATGGCTGGGTGTTGGGGTTGTGGTGAAGGTGTGGACCCAAACGCAGAGACGAGGGAACAGGGATGCAGGTTCAGGACTAATTTATTTTAACCCAAGCGACTAAGAACAAACAAAGTAACAAAATGATTCAGCAACCAAGGAATGAAACTGAGGGGTATAAATACACAGAACAAAACGAGACACAGGTGAAACAAATTAACTAAATGAACCCAGGTGAACTAAATGAACAGGAAATCTATGAAGCTAACCAAGAACCAAGGTAACTAAACAGGAAAAACTACAAAACAAAACAGGAAGCCCAAAAACAAAGCACAGGAAAAACCCAAATCATGGCAGGGTGAACACGCCGTTGTGCTGAGACTGGTGTAAAATGCACTGCAACAATCCAGGCTTGATTAAAAAAACACCGGGAATAATTATTTCCAGTTCAGGATGCGACACAGTGGAGCTTGGCGAGATTTTTCAGACGATGAAAACAAGAACGAACAAAAGACTTGAGATGTGGATCCAAGTTAAACCAGAGTCAAATGTTAACACTCTGAGGACGCCGGCATCGTCGGCGATGCCAGGGACCATGTTGTGTTTAATCCAGCATAGCTGTCGAACCATAAAAGATAGAAACATACTCCCCCCCCCCCCCCCCCCCCCCCCCCCCTCCCCTCTTAATCGGGAGACTCCAGGCTTTCAGACGGTAGTTCCGGCATCACTGTAGCCCATTCATAAGTGATACAGTGTTGTGTCAAAATAGGTGTTTCAATCAGAGCCTTTGTCTTTGGCGCATGACACGTGTTTGTCCAATCAGAGCCGATGATGCCTCAGGAAACGCCTCCAAACGGTGTCAATCACTCTGCATCGGCGTCATTAGCAGTCGGATAGCTGCCTTCTGTAGGTCGATAAATTATGAAAACAACAGCTTTTACGCACGCATACCATGCGTAATTGCTCAAACAAACATTTGCATTAATCAAGTAGTTTATTTCAACATAAACAACACGACGGCGTCGTAACATATAACTTGGTAACAGGTACAGTGTGTGCAGCTGACAGTGATTTCGGAAACCTGCGGTGCTTCAGTCCCCTTCAGTACCTTTAGTCATGCTTTGAAATTATAATACTCTTTATTTCAAGCAAAGGAGCCTCTTTTACATAGCAGTTTATGATATTTCAATTTTAAAAAAAAACAAAAAAAACATGGTATAGGACATCATGGGGCATTGAAAGGTGATGTTTATTAGCATTTAAACTAAAAAAGTCAGACGAGCTTTATTTCTCTAAAATACCTTTGGTCCCCTAGATCAGAGGTGTCCAGCTCCGGTCCTCGAGGGCCAGAATCCTGCAGGTTTTCTATGTATCCCTGCTCAGACCCACCTGATTCAAATTAATTAGTAGTAGAGCTTAATCAGTTGTGCACGTCATTGGCTGTTTGATCCATTTAGTGGAAGCTAGATGTGTTGGAACAGGAATACATGGGAAACATGCAGGACAGCGGCCCTCGAGGACCGACTTTGGACACCCCTGGTCTAGAGGGTTAAGTCAAGGTATGAGCGGGCTTTGGAGCAACCAGCCAGAGGATTTCTGCCATGTGGTTCAGCAGACTGGAATAATTAAATATAAAAAGTGAAAAAGCAGGACATCAGAGAAGATGAGGAGGTCTATTATTAGCCAATAAAAGACCTCATAGTAAAAACATCTGACTTTTCTCACCATTTTTTCACGTGTTAGGCCTTAAATATACATATTCATGTTGTTAACTTGTTGTTTTTGCCGTTTTTAAAACAAAAATGGCAGGAAATGCTATTTCCTCTTGCAGGAGGACGAGGAAGTGCATTCTTGTTTCTTCAGTCAGTTCATCCAAAGTCAGGTTGGTCCCCATAGCAACCTGAACCTTTAGGAAGCTTCACCGTGACGACTTGAACATGAATCACAGCTGATGTTGCCTCCTCGGACCCTGCGGCTCTGCCTCCTCTCTCACAGAGGAATTGATCAGCGCTGAGCTCTTAGAGATGGTCGTTTGCCAGCGACAGCGGCTCAGCCAGTGTGAATGTGGTGTCCTTGCAGATTTAGTGGTCACTTCTCTCAACTTTGCCCATTAACCTGAGTGCAGCAAGCAGTTTGCCCCCCCCCACACACCTCCCTCTGAGCTCCTTGGGAACATTTATTACCACGGGACACTCTAATGGATCCCAGTTAAGGTGTGTTAACAATTTTTCTATTGATTAATTGGAAGAGAATCATAGCCAGACTAACTTAGCCCAGAAGATTTAGTGGCTTTTAAGGTAGTAGCGATGAATATAATGCTTTAGAAAGAGCTTCTGTACATTATATATATGACACCTGCTACATTAAGCTACATTAAGCTTTAATACGTCTTCATTACTGGCACTCTGCCCAATCCCTTCAAGGTTGAAATAGAGATCCACCTTTCATTATACCGGCCATCATCGCTCTGTGGAGAGATATCAAATAATAATGGAATTGTTGAACCAGTTTTGCCTCAGTTGTTAATGTTAATCGATGTATTAAATATTAAAGATTTCCATAACAGGACTTTGAACTGCCGCCACGCTTCTCCCATCAGGACTATTCAAACTGCTGCAGCGGCTAAATGCTCGTCTCCATGGTAATTAGGCAAAGTAGAGGATGATGACGACCTCGTTACCTCTGACCTGCTGACGCCTGCAGTGCTGCTGGAGGAAGGGGAGCTCAAAGACACGTCTCAACAGGTCATAGTGAAGCCAGCGGCGACGCAGACGCGGCTCTGAACTCGTACTTTAATAGACCGAAAAAAAACAACTTTTTTTTTTCTGGAAGGGTCTATTATATCCAGAAACAGATATTTCTGGCATTGAAATAAGAATTTAAAGTTTATTCCAGATAAAGCACATGGATCCATTTAATTTGGATGGGTTGTGTTGGAGCAACGATACATCTAAAACCAGTTGGATGGAGACCCCCCCCCCCCCCAAATACTTGTGTTTGAAATCCCAGCTTTAGATCTATTTATGCTATTTTGATTAGGCATATTTAACATTTTTCTGACCTTAAAGCTGTCATGATTGGTGGGTTTTAGTTCTTATTCTGTGTTCTGTTTGCTTTTCAGTTCATTTCAGTTCAGGTAATCTTTATTCTGGACTCACGGTCCATTTAAAATGAGATACAGACAAGACACACAAACAATGAATTAACTAAAATAATAAGTTGTTTTTAAAAAAAAAAAACTCTTCTGTTTAATTACCTCTGCCAATTAATAATTATTAATTATTATTAACTATTATTAATTATTCATCCTTTGAGGATTAAAAAAAGTATTTTTCATTTTCATTTAATTTCATTTCAATGAGGTTATGTTTTACCTGTCGTTTACCTGTTTGTCTGTTTGTGTTGAAGACAACTCAAAAAGTTATGGATGGATTTTCATGAAATTTCCAGGACTTGTTGGAAATCTAAAAAGGAAGAACTGTTTTAATTTTGGTGGTGATCCGGATCACCGTTTGGATCCAGGAATATTTTTAAAGGATTCTTTAACAGTGTGAGGTAGAGCCATTGGCCCTTGGCAGAGGCTTTTCTAGTTTGTCGTCATTTCTAACTGTGTATTCTGTCTGCTTTACTTCCTGCTACCAGTCTTTCATTTGCATATCCTGCTGGTGCAAAGTGTTTCCTTTTTGACAATGAATTCTTTGCTTCCTGCATCATGGCTGCCTCATGCCTCCCTTACCGTGTCTCCTCTCCCACATTCATGTTTAATGAAAAAAACATTTAGACTCATTTGATGCACAGCGACGTCAATCACGTGCAGTTCTGCCGCCGTTGTTGAGAAACCGCACCTTTCCTTCAGGAATGTTTCATGACGTTGCAGCTGTATGCAATAAATCACATGCTAGCAAGTGGATATCAACAAACCGTCTTGGATGTGCACGAGGCTGTTTCTCGGTCCGAGCCTTGAGAACATAACGCAGCAGGGGGTAAATGGACCGGGCCACACAGACATAAATAAGGAAGATGAATCAAGCTCATACCCTTCGCAATATTTAGGCCATGAGAGGTTTTGGATTTTTTCTTCTGTATTTTTGGCAAAAAAAAAAAGAAAGAAAAAAGGGGACCTTAAACTCTGCTGACTCAAGAGACTGGAAGTTTGTTAAATCTCTGTTATTCCACCTACAAATGCATCTTGCAGGTAATGTAAAGCAAAGTGTCCAAAGTGGGTCCTCACAGACGACTGACCTGCAGGTTTTAGATGTTTCCTGCAGCAGCAGCACATCTAGCTCAGATGAACTGATATTTGGGTTGTGTTGACAACAAGCTGTTTAACAGAGGAGTGCAAACTCATGTGAGTCAGGTGTGTTGGAGCAGGAAAACATCTCAAACCTGCAGGACCAGAGCTGGAAACCACCGGTGAATCTTTACAGATAACAGTTTGACGGCCGTGGTTCATACAGCATTGGACGATCAGGAGCTCATTCCCACTGTGGAGACAACGTGTCTCGGCGCTGTGGTCCTCCACAGAGACTCAGATTACACCAGAGGGAGGCTGAAACCACATGAAACTGCTGATGACATCGCTTTGTGGTGGAAAAACTACGCTGGTGAAAAGGTCTTCCAGTCTGACGAGTTATTTATCCCATCTGTCAGACTGCTACCTGAAGCACCTGAGAAGTGAGTCGCAGATGGAAGTTCGACTCATTTCAGTTTGACTCTTAAAAGCCTGTAAAACCATAATTCAGTTTTTTTCCTCACTGCCTGCTGCTTATCGTTGAATCCTCCTGACATTAAGTCGTGTTTTTGTGACTTTGCTCTTGCCTGTGTGTTGTGTTGGCTGACTGTAGGCGAGAATCTATCTGTACCTCTCTGTCTCCAGACCTCAAGTCAGGACGAGCATCACTGGATGAAAGGGATATTCAGGCTGCCGCACACGATGCAGCAAAAATAAACGGCTCGCAGCGAGCTAACGTCATACTGGCGAGGAGAGGAGGCGTGCTCGGTGCCCGGTGTGTGGAGAGAAAACAGCCTCCTCCGCAGGACGCCCCGCCGCCCACACACTCAACCACAAACCTCTGTTTCTTTTTCCTTCCAAGCATCCAAAACCTCACTCCTGTTTGATTTGCTCATTTTTTAGATGGCAGCGAGTCCAGCCGTGATCCAAAGTCTGATTCTCTTACAATGACTCATCAAATGTAGAGATGACTTCTTCTGGTTGTCTGATGAAGCGCCTAGTGTTTACCTTACCAGATGTTTTACTTCTGAACTTTACTATCACACAGAGGGAGGTTCACATCTCATCTGTCACCTCACAAATAAAGCACAACTGCACATCTTCCAGGACTATAAAACACCCAAACACGACCATATAGTTGCTTCATATCTGTATTTTACCTGATGAATGACTCATTCTAATCTCCTTTCATGCTTCTCATTTACTAATACAGTTATTAATCTCATCTATAAATTCATATTATCCTGTGTTATAACATCTTAGCAATTCACATCAAACCTGGTGAGGGTGTGAATACAAAAACTACTTTCTTTTAATGTTTTTTTTTTTTTTTTTTTTTTTTTTTTTACTATTTATTGCACATAATTATTTTTTTGGGTTGTTTTTTTTTTTATTCTGTTGTTTTAATGTTGCTTTTACTTTGTTTTTGAGTTGTTGTGACAGTGAAATTTCCCCTCCACAGATCAAGAAAGAATCTTATCAATGCTTAGAAAGTCAACATTACTTTTGGCTTTTGTAGCTTTCATTAAATAGAAAAAAAAGATTTGGATAAAATCGGCTGTATTTTTCAGATTTTTTCTTTTCTTTTTAATGATTTTGTTTTGATCTATCTATCTATCTATCTATCTATCTATCTATCTATCTATCTATCTATAGATGTATATATGTGTATGAAAATCATAATTAACAGATTAATATGTTTTACATATATATATATATATATATATATATATATATATATATATATATATATATATATATATATATATATATATATATATATATATAAAAATGAAAATCTTAGTTAAATAACAGAAAAAAAATTTTGAGTTTATTTTACAATGCTGATTAATTTTGGTTCACCTGTTTTGATGTGAAATCAATGAAGCAAATATTTTTTAAACAAGGACTTGCGTGTTTGAGCACCACAGCTACCTACTTCGCTGCCAACTTCCTTATTTTTAATTATCATGGAAGGCTGATACATCAGGCTGACTTTTACTGGCTGGAGAGAGCTCAGAAAAGAGACTGGATGCAAAACAAATGCTTAATTAGCCGTTAGTAGTGTCAAAATCTGCCAAAGTTCAGCAATACAGCTTAAAAAATGCACTAAATTCTAATATCAATTCAGTGAAGACCTCCGATTGAATGTAAATGACATTTTCTATTCACCTTCTACCCAGTCTGGCAGCAGTTTTTGACAAATAATACTTAAAATGAGCTGCATAGAGTATCCTGCTTGGTTATATTGACACATAAACACCTCATATATAATATTTTTGCAAAAATTTGCAATGAGCTCGAGACATTGTCTTGCAAGATGTGGGCCATTTTTTTTTTATTTTTCCAACCTACAATAAGTTTAACAAATACTGTAAATCTTGCAATATGAGGATCCAGAGGCAGAGCCAACATCTGGCACGCCACCCCTCAGCTATTCTGACATCCGACACCAAACAGAACAACCGAACTCCAAACTAGCATCTTTTGCATCATGAAAAAGGTCAAACAAGTTGAAAGAATATATCTTTTTATTTCTAGTCATAGAAACAAACCTTTAATAAAATAGAAAAAAACCCTCATATTTGACTTCTTTCATCTGATGCTCAGCAGCGAAGAACACACAGATTTTACACACAAGCAATACAAAACCAGGATTACATTAAAAAGCTGAGCATCCTGAATGTGTAGCACAACATATCAGCTGCAGCTTGTCGAGCTGTCAGGGGCTCTGCATCACATTCCTTTGTACTGTAGCAACACTATGTTTTGTCTTTATATCCAACAAAGTCCCTACATTTGCTCCAAAACACAACATGACTGTCCTTGTGAGAGAAATTAGACAAAGAACAGTAAGAGGCGTCGGAAAACTGCTGCTTTGCTACCAGTTCCCCTCCTGCGGCTTCTTACAAACCGTGCAGACGTGAGTCAGAACATCTAAAGAAATGAGAATGACTGCATGTCCCCAAATGTTGCAGACTGAGCTCACTTTTAATAAAATGTGTGAAATAAAGTGCCTCCTGTGATGTTCTCTGCCGCAGAACCAGTGTGCAATTTGTGGTTTATAGGTATAAACAAAGCAGGACAGTGCAGCTGCCAGCTCTGACGGCTCGAAGAAACGACTGAAGGAAGAGCGACTTGTCCATTTATTGTTTAATGCCACATTAGCAATCTGCAGCGCGGTGGAGTCGCTGCCAGCGGAGGCAGCTTCGGACAGATGGGCCGCTCTGGAAGACAGATCCACTGCCACATAAATTCCCCTCTGCAGGCGGAAGCCGAAGGAGAAGCAGCACTAACACTGTGTTATGGCGGGTACAAAGCTCCTGCCAAAAGCAACAGTTCATGCTTCCTCCCTATTCAGACATTTGAGCGATAGACTCAGATGTTACCTCTCATTAGCATTACTGGACAGCAGAAACAGAGGGAGCAACTTTCATATAATTACGCTGCAGATGTGCTGAGTTTCTCTTTCTTTGTCCCCGACAATCAAAGATTTAACGGCTTTAATGAGTCGGCTGTGAGCTGGGCGGATAAAACTGCTGCAGCTTCATGCAGACACATAAAGAGTCACACACAGTCATTTCTGTTCAGCAGACCAGCAGCTGACATGTTTTACAGCAGGTTTAGTATAATATCATGCTGCAGAAAACACCTTGTTTGCTTAGCTCAGGTTTTAAAATGTTCTTTGTATCAGAGCAGCTGCTGTCAGACTGGATTTATGCTAAAATAAACTCAGTGAAAAGTTTGACTGAACTCAGTTTTTCTGGCATGACAGCAGAAGCACCTGCATGATTTCAATGCAAGACTGCAACAGTGATCTGTCCCTCAAAAGGCACCTCAATATCAAGCCAACACATTTCACTGTGGCATAGTTATGTTTCCACTGAACATTAGTATTTATCAGGACCATCATGTGTAATATTTCCTCTGTCTAATGTGTTTATTCTAACTCCTGTCAGTAAAAATGAAAAAACAAACAAACAAACAAACTGAGTTTGCAGATTTCAGCACATCTTTATGGCTTAAAGATAAATAAAATAATACAGTATTTGTGTGGAGTAAACTCCTTTTGGGGCATGTTGGGGTAAACTGCATATGTGTTATTGCTTAATATCAGCCAGCCACCACTCTGTGGTTATCTTAAGTTGTTATATTATTTTCTCTGTGTTGTGTATGTGGGGGCTTTAATTGTGAAAACTAGGGCGTGACGCAAGCCCGTCTGCGCCTGTTACGGTTCGAAACAGTTTTTCTGCGCAGTTATTGTTGTTTGCTGGTGAGGCTGAGCTGGTAAGAGACACTGTACTTAAAAACCTATTTATTTCATGTATAATGTACATGTGTTGGTATTCATGTGTACATGCTTTAATATTCTGTTTGTTCATTTTGTTTTCCAGTTGTTTACCTGGCAACGACACGGTTGTGTGGAGGCTAATGTAGCTAGCTTGTGTGTTGCACATTCAATAAATGTCTGCAATACAGTGACCGGTTGTTGGAGTAAGACACTGTTTCACCAGTTAAACACACCCTGTGCGGTGGGAGTTATTGCGCAGTAGTTAGCGTCGTAAAACTGCACAGTATTCTTCAAGTATTATTATCGGAAACATTTCAGCTTTAGGTTTGATGGGAAACCAACCTCATCCAGCATGCATCAGCGTGACACTCATTAGTAGATTTGTTTGAGATAATGAGCTGGACGTGATTTTTGCTGAATCTTTGTGTTTGTAACTGTGGTGATTATTACATCAACACTTTCACCGAGAGCATTTGGTGATTTATCTTTAAACTGCTTTTAAGCTTTTGGTACAAGCTATTATCTGGAAACATGACAGGCCAGCAGGCAGCAGAACAACGCTATCTGTGTCCTGCAGACGTTTGTCGAAGCTGCAGTTTCATTCTGTCGTCTCCGTCGCCACAATTGACTTGTCATGTATTTTCCAGCTAATTAGCCCTTTTAAATCAGAGGTGATGTAAGGCTGGCATTGATAAGAACACAGCGGGAAATTGACCGTGTGATGCCGCCATTCATTCAGGGACAATGACCCCCTGTAGTGATAATCGGGATTAATTACAGAGTGTTGGGGGAGGGGGGCATGCTGAGGCAGTGTGCATGCTGGGTAGATAGCAGGGTTTCCAGGTTACAATGCTGGGATCGGTAAATTGTTAATGGCTACGGTTACATGATTTTTTTAAATTCGGAATTAATAATTTGCAATTAAATAATTTGGAATTAACGTATTCTCATAGTTTACATAAAAATAATAATTCCAAATGAATGTTTACATGAAACACGTCCTCACTGAATTCCTCTCTAGAGCGGCGGGTTGGGAAGGGTTCTGATTGGACAGAGGGTGCACATGACGTATGACATATATCGGAAATAAACAAAGTTGACTCCCTGCTTCTCGTCTTTTCAGTCATAACTTCTAAAAACTACATAATAAGTACCACTTTCTCTGCTATTTTTATTATAAATGTGAAGTAGCAGCTCAACACGAGCATACTACTTCACTTTCTGCAGCAACTGAGAAGGAGAAGAAACATAGACCACCGAACATGGGATGCAAAACAACGCGCGTCATTGGGACAGGACGAGGTGACGAGCATGCTCAGAACGACTGGAATTAACTTAGAGCGGAACGAAGGTTTACATGACAGAGGAAATAAATAGTTCAGAAATAAAATGCGAATAAACCAGCCCCTTACATCGGAATTAAGTTTAATTCCAAATAAAAATTTGCATTAGGAATTAAGTGTTTACATGGTCGTTTTTCATCATTATAAAGAAGAATTAACTTTTATTCGGAATTAAAGAGGAATTAAAACTCACATGTAAACGCAGCAAATGTTTTGGGTTTACAGACAGGACATTAAGAAAGCAGCCTGAAGATTTAGAAACACTTTTCTGATCATCGATGTTCAGCTTAATCGGTGCAGGTTAATACCTTTTACAGTGTATTAATGATGCTGCAAAGCAGCCAATCAGAAGGACTCTATCCAAGGCTTGTGACTGGTTGGAATTGTGGCACATTGCTAGCACTCACCGTGCTGAGCGAGCCTGATGAGAGTACTGAGTGCAGATGCTGCATCGCTATGGAAGGCCGGTTGCGCCAAAAACATGCGTCAAAACGTCTTCAAAATGCATGTACCCAATCGCGTCGAGAACGTGCTCAGAACGTGTCAAGAACGCATTCTAAGCGCGTTTATTTGAATGCCATTTAATTGTAAAAACTACAGATGAAATGCAAACCACTCAATAATAATAATTATTATTATTATAATAGCCTACTAATAAAACCTAGACAATTGTTTTTCATTTGTAGTTATTTGAATTTCCATTTAATTATAAAAACGATGGATTAAATGCAACCACATTAACAATAATAAATATTTTAATAGCTTACTAATAAAACCCACTGGTGACAACCAACAACTGAGGGTGAGGCAGCCTGCAGCCCCCATGCTTTTTAATGAAATGGCTTAACCCATAGTCCTCAACCAATGGATGTTAAGAAGTTCTGAAGGCGCTCAAAACGCGTCAAGAACGCCTTTCAGAACGCGTTAAGGCATTGAGAATGCATTCTTAATGCGATCGGTACGCGTATTTTGAAGACGTTTTGACATGGCGTAACCGGCCTTCCATACATTGCGGTGTGTGTGCGAGTGTGTGCACAGATAAGAGCAAACACAACCGTGAGTGCTGTGTGAACGGAGTTAACTTTTGTTTGCTCAGATTAGACGTTGCTTACGGTGGGAAAAGATTTTGCTCAAAGTTTAAATGATGCTAAACGTATTCTGCGCTCAGAACGGCTCTCTTTCCGCTCAACAATGAGGCACAACAATGAGGCCAGAGAAGAAGGGAGGAAAAGACAGACAGAGACAACATCGAAGAGACTTTTACTGGTTGGAGAGAGCTCAAAGCAGAGGTAGGATGCAAGAGGGATCAAACTGTTCAATCAGCCGTCATTCGAGGCCATCTCACAGAAAACAGCACGTAAAATACTTCGTTACGGGGTGTCTCCTCAACACCAGAAAGTCTTTTAACTAATGTTAAAAGGAATGAAACTGTAGAAAGTCATTAAAACATTTGAGCCAAAACAGCTTTTTACCGTCTGGAATCAAATTCATGTTAAAGTGGAAATAAGAATAATTGTTTTAATCTTTTACGTCCCATTCTTTTATGATTTAGAGCTGCAGAATATCCATCTGAGCACGTCTTTTATCATTATTATTTTAAAGTTACGTGTTTATGTGCCCTTTTTTTTTTTTCTAAAAGACATAATAGCTTCTCTCTATTCACCAGGCTTCACCTTCTCTTTATTTACGTGACTCTCCTGCTCAGGTTTGAGTTCCTGGGGTTCACCAATGTGTCCCCCTCTGTCAGCCCCTGTCCATTATTCTGTGTGTTTTGAGCAGTCCCTAAGCAGCACTGCATGATTACTGCTGCCTCTGCTGGTTCTCTGCCATTAAAATGCATCCTCCCTAACCGAGAGCAGCTCCTCTGCAGCTGCTAACAGCGATCAGAAAGGAAGCTGGGCTCTCTCCGGGGAGCTCTGCTGTCCTGTGAGCACAGAAAGGACTTGTCTCTTAATTGTGGCTGTGGTGGGGGTGAGACAGGGGGAGATTGGGCCTTGCTCTGCTGCAGCTTCCACTCTCCTCACACTGTCTATACAGGCTGGCGGCTTAATTCACTGACCATTAGCCAGGAGATTTGTTATTGCTCACTTTTAGAGGCACTGACAGAAGGCATTTCAGCTGCTGGACGGCTCCTCCGCCGGGAATTACAATGAAGGATTTGGCTTCTGCTGCTGTGTTCCCGAATCCTCGCCGTCTGGCTCGAGTCTGGGAAGCCAATGCAGCCGCTCACACACCTCATCCTTCAAAACATCATCCTTCATTCTCTTCCCTTGCTTGTTGCGTGTCACATCTGCAGGGATCAGAGGGCCTGGAAATTGGCTGAGGGCTTTCCCAGTCATGGAGCTCCTGATTTGTCAATCACTTCAATTAGCAAATGAGCTCCTCCAGCAAGGTAGCTCCTGGTCAAAATGAGTTCAATCACAGTCTGGAAGAGCTGAGGTAGGACAGAGGAGAGCTGAGCCAGCAAGAATTATCCACTTCTTCACACACGGCAATGAAGTTAACTGAATATAATATAATTACCATTATGCAATTGATCAAATGGTCTTGTTCTTAAAGCAGGGCCATCAGGAGGCCAGTAAATGACTTTATCCTGAGAGGGAGGAGAGAACAGAGGGGTGAGGCACCTGAATTCACACAAAAACTACATAATCAGAGTTTTAAATTCACTCATGAGTTGAATTGAAGAATTAAAAACTGTTTTCTGCAGCACTTTGACACAGGAGAAGGAAATCCCCAACCTGATTTAAAGTAATGTAATCAGATTACATCATAGAATAGCAAACAAGACTAATATAGAACAATAAACATCCCTTTTATTCATTGCTATTTGCTAGCAAAAAGAGCCCATTATGAGACATGAAATGAACAAATTTACCTCTTAAATGTTTGTGTTTTTTGGGAAACAGGCATGTTATGTAACATCCTGACATTTTGAGTTTTAGATGCAACAAATAAAATATTGTTTTGGTGAAGCTGCGGCATCTGTTACTGACAGAGGGAGAACAGGTGGGATGACCCGGTCAAGGAAAACCCTTCAGACAGACAGAAAACCTCAAAGTCAAAGCACAAGTTTATTCCTAAAGGTTCAGTGAAACTTTATTTTTTAAAATTTGAGTAGAAACTGAACTGTGTGTTGACACAAATTACTCTCAGAAAAAGTTTTTCTGACTCTATTTTTCCATATGAATGCTGTTTTGCCATCACCTTGGCTGAGTTTTCTGACTATTTTATTCATTCAGTCATTTTCTATATCATTTTGTCCAAGCAGGAAAGCTTGAGTCTAACCCAGAAATCGTTGACCCTGGACCGATTGCCAGTCCATCACAGGTTCAACACAGAGAGACAAACAACCGTTCACACTCAGTCACTCATAGGAACGATTTAGATTAACCAATTAACTTAACATGCATGTCTTTGGATGGCTGGAGGAAGCTGGAGTACCTGGAGAGAACCCACAGACTGTGCAAACTCCACACATACAGGCAACCCTAACCTCCCTCCTGTTTCTCTAATTATTTGTGTTATTCTTTCCATTCCATCATATTCCTGCTGCTTCCTGGGAGTCATCATCTCCCAGGGCCTGAATTAGGAGGAAAACATCAGCTCCATCAGCAAACGATCTACTTCCTGCAGCAGCTCAAGAAATTCAGGTTGATGTTGGTGCGTTTCTACACCTCCATCACCATCTGGTACCCTGCTGCCAGCGGTAAAGACAGCCGCGCCTCATCCAGTCCACTGCACTCTGCCCCATGCCCACGGATCCTTCCCACCTCCATCGTCATCCCTCTCCCTGGCAGGAGGCTGCAGTCCATGGAGACCCAAACCTCCCACCATAGAAACAGTTTCCGCTCATCTGATGTCAGATTATTTAAATGAAGCTCGTCTCGTCACAGCGCTGCACACGGCTGGTCCATCTTATATTCTTGTCCTGCCCTGTATTTATTTCGCAATATTTTATTTGACAATAAAGTCCCAGATTCTGGTTTATTACTTTAATTTAATGCTCTATGGTGCGCATCATGATGCCAGTTGGTAAAAATGTATTTCAATTTTCTTTTTGTGATTATAAAACAGACCAAGTTTTAAAACGATAGGGTTTTTTTTGTTTGTTTGTTTTTTGTCATTTTTAGTTAATGCTGCCATGTGGGCGCTGTTTGGAAGTGAATGAAAACAAGACAGTTTAGTTTATAAATGTTAAAACCTTTAATTAAAAACTCAGATTTTAGTCTTAACACAACCCCAGAAGCATAAATAGTTAACAATGCAACTGTTTTAAAAGTTAAAACCATTTTAAAAGTTATTTTTAATCATTTTATTTATAGTTTTTATTTGATCTGAGCATCTGGATGCTGATGTTTTTGCCATCTTACTGCATGTGGAATTAGGAAGTGTTTCTTCCTGGTTGTTCTCACACTTTGCACCCATACAGTTTGGGTTTTTGCAGCCCCTTTTTCCCATGACAGCAGACCAGTGATCAGTCCCAACGCTCACCTGCTGGTGAAACTGGTGTGGTGAAACTTCTGCCTCTCTTCCCAGACAGCTCTCCCTCACCATGCTGGGAAGGTCTTCCCCTCCTCTTACTCCTCTCCATACAACGGCTGCTTGCAACCTCATTTTTGCACCGGAGCCGGCTGTGACATCTATGTGGAACACTGCAGACCCTCCAGTACAAAAGCAAAGTATTGATGGGGATGAAATCTACCAATTTACTCCAATACTTAAATAAAAGTTGCACTTTCACCCACAATGCACTGTCACTATTAACCCTCACTGCCCTGCCTGTCCTCATGTCCCACCTTTATTCTGTCTGTAACCATAAAATATTGTTGTGTTCAATCTGTAAATAGAAAATGTGTCAAATATAATCATATGCAATGCAGAAATTACTCAAAGTACATCGTTACTGTAGAATATTCAGGAAGACCAGTGTGGATCATGAAGATGTCAGTTTAGTGGGAATAATAATGATGCAGTGTTGCCACATGGCAGCTTCCACATTTTAACAGTTTAACATTATTAAATAAACAAGTTTCATGCAATAAACCACATAATAGTTGGGTTATGTAGATTTTTCCCTGTAGGAAAATGTCGTGAAAGCACTTTTCTGATGATTTTTGTGCAGTGAAATGGTAAGACTCCTCCCTGTGAAGAAGTCTGCAGAAAAGGAAGTGGAAATGCTGTCGTTGGTTATCTTGGGACCCCACATCTCTCTCAATGCTCTGCATCTTCAAAGGGAAAGTATTTGGTGTGTGTGGAAGGCATTCGATGGGTTGATGGCAACGTTGTACCATAGAGGATTATTATGTATTGATTTTTTTTTAGGGATGCACCAACATCAGTGCCAGTATTGTGTGTTGGCTTGATACCCAGTACTGTGTTTTGTCACTCAGTATATGTGAAAAATATCCAGATTTGTCATTTTTCAGTAACACTTTCTAACAAGGTTCTGTTGCAAGTCATTTGTAAGTGATTATTTAATGATGAACTAATCATTAATAAATGTTTACAACACATTAAAAATCATTATAACACAACATGGTAATATTTAATGTGCGTTTAGTAGATTCACTCTAAATCATTTACAAATTATTATATAATGATAAACTAATCATTTACAAGCCATGAAAATATATATTCATGAATGATAAGTAAATAATATACTAATGATTTAATAGCCCTGTGATGGACTGGCGAGCTGTCCAGGGTGTACCCTGCCTTTCGCCTGAAGCCAGCTGGGATAGGCTCCAGCTTCCCCGCCACCCTGAATTGGATTAAGCGGTTTAGAAAATGAATGAATGAATGAATGAAAGAATAATGATTTAATAACTAATTTGTATCTAGTTTTTAAGTGCCGTAATTAGTAGAAAGCTCATAATTTATTAAGTTGTTTTTCATCATTTGTAGATATTTCCTAGATGATCTGTAACAAATGTGCAAGAAACAGTGTGCACAGATGAGAAAAGGATGCTTTAAGGTAGCATCCTTTTCTCATCTGTGCACACCTTGATGAGTTTTTTACACTTTAGATTGGGGGTTGCAAGTATCTAAAAATGATTTATTAATATAGTTACACATAATCTATAATTGGTTCTACATGCTTAGTGTAATTGTTAGGGCTCACTAGAGTGGGTGTTGACACATTCTGTGACACCTAATGTGCACACCTGGTGTGATGTGTGGGACATAAAACCAGTTCACATACTTTTACAGATCAGCTTTCTACTTACAACTACGCTTACCACTACAGATACAAATAATTTATTAAATCAGTGGTATATTACTTATCAATCATTCACAAATGTATTGCTATGTTTTGTTAACAATTAGTTTATTATTATATAATAATTTGTAAATGATTTAGAGTGAATCTACACATATTAAATATGACCATATTATGTTATAATAAATTTTTAATGTTTTGTTAACTTTTATTAATGATTAGTTCATCATTAAATAATTACTTACAAATGACTTGCAACAGAACCTTTGTTATAAAGTGTTACCCTTTTTTCCAGTGAGGCATTTAAACGGAGAACTGAATCCACTAAAAATCACAGTATTTATAAAGATTCTGACAGTTTCAGGACTTATATTTTGAAGATGACGGCAGACCCGTTTGCTTTTTAAAGAAAAAACCTGAGTCATCAAATTTCCCTTTCTGATCCAGTGAAATGTACTGGGATTTATCACTACTCTCTAATACACAGATCTTGGTACCTGTACTTGTGTTGAAAACTGTGGTTTATGCAAATTTATGCAAATTTCCTTAATACAAATTTGAATTAATTACTTATTTATATGTTTAGATTTGAATAATCGATGTGCGACTTCTGCAGGGGATAAACTGCATTTGAAATGCTCGTATGAACCACAACAGTTTGTTGTAAAACAGAATAAAGCGACTGCTTCCCTGTGAGCTGCACCCCGCAGCAGACATCATTGATTATCAGTGATCTGCTTGACGCGGCGCTGCAGCTTTGATCGAACCTCCATCATGCAGATAGATGTTTGATCTCTGCCTCTCAGGTACGAATGGCAAATGAATTGATCTGTTTTTTTTTTCTCTCCCTCCTCTGTCAGCAGCTCTGACCTTCTCTCGCTCTGTGACAGAAGCTGCTGAAGGACATCCTGATTGGCTGACGCTGCACTTCCTGCCTGCCGTCAGCGAGATGGCCGCTGCCAAGGTGCGAGAGGTCCGGCTGGCGTGCGGGCGCTTGATGAAGCAAGGCGATCGATGGAACGAGGAATGATGAAGAAATGAGAGGCAGAGACGGACAGGGTGCAAAAATGAGTGTGTCACATTTTGTAGGGGGGGTTGGGAAGAAACTTCTAAAGAGAGGAAGAGGAGGAAGAGGGAGGTGATCGATAAGTGAGATAAAACAATGTGAGCATCTGTTGCAGTCAGTCGCTGCACAACACAGCTGGCTTCATTACTGGGATGTCTGGACTGATGTCATTGAAGGGATTTAATGCGGGTCTTAATTAATGAAGTTATGGCTGAGTGTTCATGTTGTGCACTGAAACACTTTTCTTCCTCTTCTGCACATGAAAGAGACTCACCTGTTATTCCACATGAAAACACTCGTCCTCTGATCATCCTCACAGAGTTGGAACAATAATAAGCAGACGGGGAAATGATTGATGAACGTGTGGAATCCTAAACGGCTCTCTGGTTGCTTGCCAGACACTCGGGTTTATTTATCTTCATATTGGGGTGAGTCTGTGTTTGTGTTCGGTCTCCGGAGGAGCCACATGTCCTGAGAAATGACCCAGCCCTCCAGAAACAGCACAGATATGAAGTTGTGCTCGTTTGAAGGGAGTCTGAGGGGGAATCAGTTGGATTTACTGTCGTGTGAAAAGGAAATCTACGGTTTTATATTTTAAGACATGTGTAAAGGAGAAGGACGGACTCCATTATCCAGTATAACAATCTCTACTGAGATAAACAACTACAAACATACTTTCTTAAAGGGGTCCTATGATGGTATTTGGAGTTTTCTGAGCTTTCTACAGTGTTACAGTGTTGAATCCTCATCAGACATGTGAACGACACTGTTTTTTTTATCACCTAAACGATGTTTGAGTTTGTGTTTGAGTTCCAGCACTCTCTCCGTTCGGTTTCCATGGCGACGAAAAATGCGTCGTTTTAGAGTTTTTTCTACTTGGAAATCCTTGTGACGTCCCGGGGGATAAGGTTCGGTGATTGGTTACCTTCTACTGGTTAACAAGGGCATGTACAAATACATCAGGCGGGTGGAAAACGTCGGATAAAGTTATTTCCAACAATGGCTGGTGAGTTTACCAAAGAGAGACATCCTGCTGCATTCGTTGCTGTGGGTTGCTGTTTTCCAGTTCGTTTTCAGGGTCTGATTCAGGTTCCAACATGTAGGGCTGTATGTGTAAAAGCCTTGATAAGGGAAGAATTTGTTATAAAATACACGGACACCAGCTTTCCTTGGCTCCTGCATGTATTTAACTGAAGCTAGGATATCACATAGGCTGCATACAACATTTGGGAACAGGTAACACTACATGTACAATTTTGTTACCAACATTTGCAGATCAAATATTATACAGGAAAGAAAATTGAAATACTGCAGATGAGTTTGTTGCCAGAATTTTAAGGATTCTCTAACCTGTTTGTTATCCCACAATCAACAGCACTCCTGACAGTACATGAATTAAACACAAAACACTAAAAATTACAGCACAGCAAATTCTATGGTTCTTATCATTACTTCAAGCTGATGTACAGCAGTTAGCATAGGACACGATTAGCTTGAAGCTAACTCCTTCAACTTGGCATATGGCTAACAGTTGCCACAGAACTTACTTTATTACATTTAAATATTCAATTTCACGAAACAACAAAACCACATTTAACATTTGCTTAACCCCTTTAAGAACTCAGATTGCAATTAAAAAGGGGTTCTCACCTGATAAGGGAAGAATTTGTTATGAAATACACGGGCACCAGCTTTCCTTGGCTCCTGCATGTATTTAACTGAAGCTAGGAAGCGGTGTCTCGTTTTACATCTCAACAGGCTCAAACTCCCCCTGCTGACGTCCCCTGGTAACTGTTTTAATTTCCTTCTGTATTAATTCAGAACAGACAACATTTGGAAACATCTTGCAAATAAAACTTCTAATGAACAGTTGAACTTAAAATGTGGCCTGATAAAGTTAATTCAATGTCTAATTTACATGTTAAAAAATACAGTCCTTCATACACTCCCCCACAAGCTTAGATGTTGTCCTCAACATCATTACTCATAACCTCAATACAAAATTTATATTCACAACAGTTGTTACAGGCTGAAATTTCATGGAAATTGTTATCAGTCACTGCTACAATTCTGCTCTAAGTTCCAATATACAGATACCATTGTAATGCAGTGACAGTACTATCACACAAGCATCCATTTTTTTTATAACTTCAAAACTCCAGTTTTTTTCTCTGATCAATCATTGTCTGCTTTTTAACAAAGCTCATAACCGTGCTGTCACGGCAGCTCCACCATCTCTGGGTTTGTCCCAAGTCTATTGAGTCTCTTAGTAATTCAAGAAGTCTGTTTGCTTTTGTTTGGTGCTTTGAACTGTTTATAAAGGCACATCAGTCTATGTCCCATACAAACAGAGATGCTGCTGATGGTATTGCTGCATCGGTGGGAACCAGATAGGATACTTGCCATAGGTGTGTGATGCAGCAAGGCTATAACAAGATGGGGTTCCGATTGTGTCATATCTCAATGTCCGTGGAGGCCTTCGCTGTCTCTGAGGCCGCTGTGGTCTCATGTCAAGCTCATATTCAAGCTCTTGTTTAGCTGAGTGCACTGAAGTCTCCAGTTCGACATCAGGTGACCTGTTGCCCTCACTTGTCTGTGTTACCAGCAGTCCACCTGTGTTAATTTCCATCTGAGTTTGCCCTGTTTCCAGTTCAGTGGTATCACATACAACGGCAGTTGTGTCCTCAGCTGATGCTGTTGGCTGCATTTGTAAGTTGACTGGAAAGTTTATCAAATGATAGTCATCATCCTGATCCTCATCTTCTGAGTCCTCCCTGACAAGCTCAGTTGTCACGGTTTTCTTTTGGGATTTTGTTGATATAGGTTTTACAACAGCCACTGGCAGAAAGTCGCAAGGCAAGAGGTGATTCCTGTGCAGTATCTGAGATTTCCCTTTTCCGTGTTCAGGTCTCAGTTCATACACAGGGATATCTTCCCCAACTTGCCTAACAATAGTCTGAACAGCGTCCTCCCAGTAGTTCCTTAATTTACCAGTTCCGCCACGTGGAGTCATATTTCTCACTAACACACGGTCGCCTGGGTGCAACACCGAGCTCCTTACTTTAGTGTCATACAGTCTTTTATTCCTTTGGGCAGATTTGTGTGCATTTTCAGTTGCAATAGCATATGCCTCTTGCATCCCTAGCTTCCACTTTTCCACATACACATAATGACTACAACTTCCTGTCTCAGTGGGCAAGTTGAACATCATGTCAGTGGGCAGCCTCGGAGAGCGGCCATACAGGAGGTAAAATGGGGAGAAGCCTGTTACCTCTGTGCGTGTGCAGTTGTAAGCAAAGATAAGTTTGTTTAGGCAATCTTTCCAGTTTACTTTTTCCTTGTCCGTGGGAGTTTTAAGCATTTGCATCAAAGTCCGATTAAACCTTTCTACTTGTCCGTTCCCCTGCGGATGATAAGGGGTAGTCCTCGATCCAGCCACACTACAGTATTTACTGAGTTGTGAGAAGAGTTGATTCTCAAACTCACCACCTTGGTCATGGTGAATCTGCAATGGGAACCCGAACTTGAGAGCATAATCGTTAAATATTTTGTCCTCCACTGTTTTCCCAGACTTTGACTTTGTAGGGTAAGCCTGTGCAAAGCGTGTGAAATGGTCCACAATCACTAGCACATACTCATAACCACCTTGACACTTATCCAGGTGGAGGAAGTCCACAGACACAAGCTCAAACGGCTGAGTAGTGGCAATGTTGGAGAGAGGGGCTCTTGTTACTCGACTAGGTTTTTTTTGTTTTAAACAAGCACGGCTCATCACGTACTGCTCTATTTCTCGCTGCATATATGGCCAGAAAAAACGGTCTCTGATCAAAGATACTGTCCTATCAGTGCCTTGGTGACCCATCTGATTATGCAGCTCTTTCAAAACAGTGGTTTTGTGTTTTTCAGGCAGTACCAGCTGTTTTCTGTAGGCAGTCTTTCTCCATAGAACTCCATTTCCATCCATTTCCAGTCTGTCCCATTCCCGGAACAAGCACCTGCTAAAGGCATCCAGTTTCCTTAGGTCCTGGGGCAACGGTCTCTCACCAGATAACTTTGGACTGGATCACTGTACCAATTTGAGAGTCATCCGCTTGATCCTGTCGAATTTGTGCAGGTGTTATTGAGACAACTGAGGTATCTTGGGAATCGAGTAGGGCACTAACAGAAATAGTCATTGACCATGAGGGGTTTGATTCAGACTGTTTCTACTGCCTGAGCAGTTGCTCCCACTGCATCATACCACATCTCTTCTGTGCACTCAGTCATCATAAATTCTGGGTCCAGTGGCATCCTGGACAGAGTGTCCGCATCAATGTTTTCCTTGCCAGGGCGATACTTGACAGTAAAGTTAAAGTCAGCTAGCTCTGCTACCCATCTACTTCCTGTGGCATTCAGTTTTGCAGTTGACAACACATAAGTGAGGGGATTGTTGTCACTGTAAACTGTGAAAAAGGGGGCATAGTACAAATAATCTCTGAAATGCTCTGTGACCGCCCATTTCAAAGCAAGGAATTCTAATTTGCCTGAATGGAAATGGTAGTTCCTTTCTGGTGTGGTCAGCGTTCGAGATCCATATGCAATTACGCGCAACTTCCCACGCTGTTTTTGATATAGAACAGCACCCAGCCCCTTACTGGATGCATCTGTGTGAAGAACAAATGGCAAAGAGAAATCTGGGAATGCTAATACAGGAGGATGAACTAAACAGTTTATCAGTTGCTCAAGAACCCACTGATGTTCTTCTGTCCATTCAATAGGTGTATGTGATGGTACTATCTTTGAACTGATGTTATGTTTTTGTTTTGTCTTGTGGTGCTGATGACTTTCCTGTTGCACAGGTCCTTTCATGAAGTCATACAGAGGCCAAGCAATACAAGAAAAATCTTTGATGTACTGGCGGTAGTAGCTCAGCAGGCCAAGAATTTGTCTCAAATCCCCTACTGTTTTTGGTGTTTTATCTTTCAGGACTTGGACGGCAGCAGTGTCGGCAGTATCCATCTTGTTCCCGTCTGCTGACACTATTCTCCCAAGATAGTGAATTTCAATTTTAAACAGTTCACATTTGCTTGGCTTTAGTTTAATTCCATATTGCCTTAGTCTTTGCAATACTTTCCGTAGATCATCGATGTGACTTTCAAAACTTTTGCTGAACACCAGAGTATCATCCAGGTGTGGGACACATATTTTATCCCTGAGGCCTTCCAAACACTCTTCCATGCAGCGCTGGAAGGCTGCTGGAGCATTCATGAGCCCAAATGGTATCCTGGCCCATTCATACAAACCCCAGGGTGTCACAAAAGCTGTCAGGTGCTTGCTATCTTTTGCCATAAACCCCTGGTGATAAGCTTTACCTTGGTCTAGCAGGGAGAACATGGAATTTCCACCCAGTCCATTCATGATATCCTGGACCCTGGGAATTGGCTGTCGGTCGAGGTGAGTCTTACGGTTTAACTCTCTGTAGTCAATACACAACCGTAGAGAGCCACATTTTTTTCTTACACATACAATCGGAGAGGCATAGGATGAATGCGATTTCTCAATCCATCCATGTGATATTAAGTCAGTTAAATAGTCCTTCATTTCATCATATAAGGGCTTGGGGACAGACATATAAGTCCGTGCAACAGGCTCAGGATCTTTCAGTGAGATTTTTAACTGCAACTTCCTAATGCACCCTATGTCGTTGTCTGATCGAGAGAAAGAAGCTGACTCCTCCCTCAACATCTCTTGTACAGTCTGTCTTTGGCTCTCTTCTAAATGGCTAAGATCAACAGGTGGGTCCCAAGGTTCTGTATTAATATCGTGTTGTTCAGTATGTTTGGCTTGGATATGATTTACAGCTACGGACAAGGATGAACTATCAACCATATCAAGTGGGCGCACTGATGTAATCAACTGTGCTGTACCAACAGTTTGCTTTGTTGCCAATATGATGTCACGGTCAGTGGGGTTTTGTACACTGAGGGTAATGTAAGGCTGTGCTCCTTTCTTTAACTGAACTAATGTGTCACAAAACTGAAGTCCCTCTGATCACTGAGGGTTTTCATCTGGCTCAAAAACTAGCAGGGTGTCTTCTTTAAAGGGTCTGACATTGACTTTACATTTTACTTGAACTGCACTGTGACTTGGTACACTCATTCTCTGATCAGCTGTCCTCACTAAATACTCACTTGTCCGCTCAGCACTGACTGCTTTAATGAATGCACTAGCAGTTTCCCTCTTTAAATTTGGAAAAGCCCTCCTCACTGTTTTTCTCAATTTCTCAGTTTCCATATCATTTGGTGTTTTTGCCTGGCTATTCATAACAATGCGCTCAGTTACATTGAAGCCAATGATTGGACAAGGTTGCTGACTGCCTCTCATAACAAGCATAGGAATAAAGAGTGCCTCAGCGTCAGCTGCTAGCCTAAACCTTACTTCTACCCAGCCTGCATATGGCATCTCTGTCCCATTTGCAGCCTCAATCTGCAGGAGTCTCGTGGATCAATAATCTCTGTAATGTCCCTAACTTTAACATCAGGGAAATTGTCAGGTTTCCATACCTCATCAATTGCAGATACCTGGGATCCAGTATCCCAGAGTGCTTGGGCTTTCTTATCCTGTATGTAGCAGTTAACAAGGCATTTCTTTCCAACAAGATCAGTCACTGTGAAATGTGTCTTAGACAGAGTATTCCCTTTTTTGTCTGTCTTTGCCTTGCATGAAAATATGTTTGATGTATTTACTTCAGTGGCCGTAAACAGTGCACAGGTATCTTTATGTTTTTGCCAATGACTAACCTGACACTCTTTGGAACAGTAAAGGGCTCTTTTACAAACTGAACACTGTTTGAACCTTTTCTTTGAAGCTTTTTCTGTCAACTCACAATTAGCACACTGGTGGGACGCTTTGGTTAAGGTGGTTACTCCCTGCCCCTCGGGGGCAACCTTTCCTCGTTTAAAGGAGGGCCCCTTGCAATGCTGGGAGCACCCCTGTATCCTCTACAACCTGCACGGAAATGCTCACTACTCCCACACTTGTAGCAATGCTGGCAGTATTCCTCCCCTTTCTGTAGACACCCAAAACACCTTGGCCGGGATCGAGGTATTGGATATCTTTGGGGTGCAAATCTTTGTTGAAACTGAGCTGTTCCTGTCATGAACCTTGGACCACCTGTTGTGTGAAATTGTGTTGCTACATTCTCTATATCCCGGGCTGCAAATTGTGGCTGGACATAAGATGCATGCTGATGTGCTCTATAATCAGTCTCTCTATGGGTTAGAGGCAAAGGTTTTGTCGCAGTTTCTGTATTGTGGATGGATTCTCTAATCTGTGATACTTCTACTTTTAGGTCTTTTAGCTGTACTATCTCTGCTTTAATTTCCTTCAGCTCTGACAGTACATCTGGAGGAAGCATGGCTATATTCTGTTGCATTCTGGGTGTTTTGTCTGCACAAGCGTCACTACATTGAACGGCATGAATGTTAGTCAGTCGCTGTGTTGTCTGCCTCTTTTTCTCTTGTCTCTCTTTATCATTCGCACATGCTATATTAAGTCTCTCTAAGAGCAACTCATCTGAAGTATTTTGTTTTAACAAATAACGTTGGAGGTTAACCTTGATGTTATCACTTTGGAGACCTGTGAGTACTGTATGCATAAACATGCTCTGCACTAATGCTGGGTCATACTTCAGACTAGACTCAGCTTCCTGTGATGCAAACAATATTTTCTGTCTTAAATCCATTGCTCTGACTACGAAGTTTTGTGGGGTTTCTCTCTTGCCCTGAACTTCTGTAGTGAGCTGTTTGTAAAGTTCTGTTGCACTTCTTTCTTGGTAATGTGAACGGAGAATCCTCCTAAGAGTAGGGAGAGACAGGTCACTTTTACCCTCTAGGTAGCTATGCAGTTGCAGGCCAGGCACAATTGCTCTGATGACAGCGTCCACTATCTCCGATTCAGGGTAACCCTTACTGAGACCATTCTCGATCTGTCGAGCCAAGCTAGAGAAGGTAAGTCTGTCCTTTTGCCCAGGTTCACCAATCTGGCCGGAGATCTTGTAATCTTTTCTCCATGCTGCGTTGTTTGCATTTGCAGGATCAGTCTGGGCTAGTTCAGTTGCTATGTTTTTTGTGTTTTTGTTAGTTAAGTTTTGCATTTCAGTCTCTTTCTGTTGAACCATCAGCTTTAGTTGTTCTAGTTCTTTCCTTAATTTTTCCTGCTCTTTATCACCTGCTGGTTTCTCTGGTTCCCCCTTGTGGTGGGCTTCTTGCATTGATTTTATCACATCCATTACACTTAATAGTTCTGACATGCCTCCATCCTCGAGTTCATTCAACTCATCACGCTCTACATGCTGGGTAATGTGCATAACAAGGGACTTACGGGTTTTACCCAGAATTTTCTCCTGATTTTCTCCTGAGAGAAAGAATTTGTTATGAAATACACGGACACCAGCTTTCCTTGGCTCCTGCATGTATTTAACTGAAGCTAGGACATCACATAAGCTGCATACAACATTTGGGAACAGGTAACACTACATGTACAGTTTTGTTACCAACATTTGCAGATCAACTATTATACAGGAAAGAAAATTGAAATACTGCAGATGAGTTTGTTGCCAGAATTTTAAGGATTCTCTAACCTGTTTGTTATCCCACAATCAACAGCACTCCTGACAGTACATTAATTAAACACAAAACACTGAAAATTACAGCACAGCAAATTCTATGGTTCTTATCATTACTTCAAGCTGATGTACAGCAGTTAGCATAGGACACGATTAGCTTGAAGCTAACTCCTTCAACTTGGCATATGGCTAACAGTTGCCACAGAACTTACTTTATTACATTTAAATATTCAATTTCACGAAACAACAAAACCACATTTAACATTTGCTTAACCCTTTTAAGAACTCAGATTGCAATTAAAAAGGGGTTCTCACCTGATAAGGGAAGAATTTGTTATGAAATACACGGACACCAGCTTTCCTTGGCTCCTGCATGTATTTAACTGAAGCTAGGAAGCGGTGTCTCGTTTTACAGCTCAACAGGCTCAAACTCCCCCTGCTGACGTCCCCTGGTAACTGTTTTAATTTCCTTCTGTATTAATTCAGAACAGACAACATTTGGAAACATCTTGCAAATAAAACTTCTAATGAACAGTTGAACTTAAAATGTGGCCTGATAAAGTAATTCAATGTCTAATTTACATGTTAAAAAATACAGTCATTCACATATGCTATGTGTTGACATTGTATTTTGTTTTTTTATTGAGTTCATATTAGCCTAATCCTTCTGTTTATGAGATGTTACAATGACGGCGAAAGCAGGTGCGGTGCGCGCTCCCGATGTAGTGCAGTGGCGGGAGGCGGGGCTTAATGCGGAAGAGTCTCAATCCACTCGTTTTGCCCACAGGCTGATCTGACAGCCTACAGAGAGGGTCAGTCTGAAGTAAATAAAGTGATTTGTGGCAATAACTCGATCAATCCCAGCCCTTCTAGTCTCAGAAATAAAAATAAATTAGCCTTAAATACACATAATAGTTCCATTTTAATGCATCAATGTGCACACGCTGTGGAACATAGAATGTATGTTACAGTGCCAAAGGGAATAGATCCATTTACAACAACATATAAGACATGAGCTAATCCTAAGCAGGCTGCAATATACAATAAAAACAACTCGTTTATTGAACCAAAACTACAAGAAAACGCAGAAAGAGAGTGAAAATGTAGCTCCATCCTCACTGTTTCAGCAGATGCTGCTGATCAAATGCAGTTAATCACATCATCAGTGTGACCAGCTGCTGTTTGGTACACGGATGCGTTAATGCAAAGCCAGAGGCAAAGGTTGCTGCTCTTCAGTCTGGGGAGGGTTAAAGCGGGGACAGACTGGGGCAAACAGAGATGCATCTCAGACTCTCCAGGCCTCAGCTTGCATGGTAAATATTAAACTTCACAGCAGGTGAAATTAGAAAACAAACTGCAAACATGGTTCTCTGCTGCTGGAATAAAGCAAAAAAGAGTTTTTTTTTTTAAACATACAATGCTGTTGAAGACCAGTCTGTTTAGTTAGGATAAACAGCAGCAGGAAGAAGTGTGTAAATATGTGAATAGTTTGTGTTGTGTGTTTGTTTTAGAATGAGAGAATGATGTGCAGACGAGACAAGGCTTGGTTGCTGTTGATCTGTGTGTTATTTCTACAAACTTCTGTTTTCTTCTTCTGGTTGCTCTTTATGCTTCTACATCTATTGAAATGTTGATTTTACATCATAATCTGACAGCTGGGCTGAAAACATCCCGTCTGGAGGCTAAATGTACTTCTACAAACATTTTTACTCTGACAAAAAAACTAATTGGGCCAAAACTAGAAAGAAGGGGTTTGAAATTTTAAGGGTTAATCATAGTATTTAGATTCATGTTAATATGTGTTTAGAAAATCTAAGAATATTGACTTGAAAAAAGACAAAACTTGCAACATGCTGAGTCCACAACTTTTCTCGTGTACGTGCAGTCGAGCAGGTGGAAGTAGGATTCTGATAAAGCTCTCTCTCCGGTTCCAGCTAATTGATTTATTTCACATTATTAATGAACTTTGCTGCACTTCCACTTGTCAGGCTCGGCCTGCGAGGGTCAATAACCGGAGGAAACTTGATGTTAGTGGATCGGGCTTAAGTGATTCTGTCTCGCCAGTGATTCAATATATCAGGACAAATGTCAGCTGCTTGTAATATGTTGATTGTGCAGACCTGATCTACATAAGCTCTGCAGGCGAGCTGAGAATTTTTATGGCTTTCAATAAATATTTCATGCAGAGGTGAAGCCGTCTTCCTCCACAGCTCCTGACTCGCTGAATAAAACGACCTGCCGGCTGTGCTGCTCCTCTTCAAATAGAGAAAGAAATGAAAATTTGCAGTTTTGTACCAGAAAAAGCGAAGCGTGCACACTCCGATGTGTGTGCTCTGCAGTGATGTGTGCAGGGGGGGGGGGGGGGGGGGGGGGTTGGGGAGGCGTGTAAACACTTAAGGTGACTAAACTGCTGGCTCGAGTTTTCTGGCTGGCGGCAGAAATCAGTGCGATGGATCGGAGGGGAGAGATTTAGTTGCAGGTGGCAGAGGTCGCTGGATTGTGTATTCTGCGCAGTCAATAATAAAGTTGGGACTTATGCCCTCAGAAAGTTAATGAGCAATCACAAGGACCTTGGAAAGTCATTTGCATGTGGGTGCAAGCTCCTCACTTTGGCTGTGGGGGGTGGGGTGGGACACATGGAGACAAGGTGATGCTGCAGAACTGCTGGAAGCGCCGTGCACATAACAATGAGACGTTGAACAGCCTGACTGGATGTGTGTGTGATCCCAGCAACCTTCTGAGGCTTCATGCACGTCATTCCTTCTCTTTAAAGCTGCACGGTGCTGGAAACCATGACTACACACCTGTAACAAGGACTAAAGCCCACCTGGAGCTTGAACGTGTCTGCCTGTCCCTCTGAGGAGAAGCAATCTGCCGTCAGTCCCAACGTCCAGCTGCAGCAGGATTAACTTCATCATGCTCGGCCACACCGCGCTGACCACGTAATCACCTCGTCTGCTTTCACATCCACAGCTATGAGGATGTAATCTGTCCAGCAGTCTGTCAAGCAGCCGTGGCTGTTCGGCTCCAGGCAGCCCCCAGCGAGACGTTCACACCAATACATCCATATGGAAATGATTTGCTGTAATGTGGCACAAAGGTTCATTGATGTCACAAACCTCATCTGCTTCTTCAAGCCAGTTCTTTCTCTGCTGTCAGCGCTGTCACTGTTTCATGACACCAACAGCGCCGCCGTCTGAGACGTTTCCACGTATGATGGCTTCAAAAGCTGAAATTTACAACTTTGTCTGAGGAAACAGCTTTCCAGTTGTCAAATGGTTTGAAATTTCTCTTTTTTTACACTTAGAGCATCCAACCTCCATCCAGCTGGCTTGACATGTAAATCCTAAGAACTTATTAAATACAGGAACACAATAGTCTTTTATTTGCATGATACAAACAAAGAAGTAGAGTTAAATGATCTTTTTAAAAATATATAATTAGAACTTAAACACAGATCAACTGGAAATGACATACTGGAGGATATATTCAGGAGAAAAAAAAGTGCTTTTTAAATAAAAATTCTTTTCTTTTTCACCTGTTTCTTTTTAAATGCTGAAAGTAAAATAAAATAGCAAGAAGATTTGTCTGGGGTCCTCCGTTTGTTGCCATTTTGCTGGTGTAAATATAAATGTTGCTTAATAAAAGCTTTTCTGAAGGATCCAACTTTTGAACAGGATGAAAACAAATTTGATTTTGACTTTTCTGTGGTCATGTCCCCATTTTTCCTTTTGCTTCCATCGTGGCTCGGTGACTTCCTACTGGGCTTGGTGGTGGTGCTGATGGGAGTGGTACAACATCGAGCATGCACAGCTGTTTGGATTGCACCATTCTTGTTTCTGAGAATCTTTTTTCCTAAAGAAATCTCCATCCAGACTCCTCTTCCTCTGTTATTGTTTAACTTAGCTTCTTCAGTCCACCACATCTACGATCAGCATGTTTTTCCTTCGCTACAGACCGTCTGCTGCTCCCTGCGTCTGCTCGGTCCTCCTGCTAACCCTCGGAGCTAATGGGTTCCATTTGGTGATAAAAAGCAGCGAAACTCTCATGACCTCGGTTCTCAGCTTTGAAGCCACATTTAGTGATTTTACCAACTTCATATTCTGTTCATTTGAATTTTCATTCATTCATTCATTTTCCGAACCGCTTATTCCAATTTAGGGTCGCGGGGAAGCTGGAGCCTATCCCAGCCGGCTTTGGGCGACAGGCAGGGTACACCCTGGACAGCTCGCCAGTCCATCGCAGGGCCATTTGAATTTTCATTGTAAAATATTAAACTACATTAATTTTTTATGTCGAGCTCAGAGTGTCATCGTAATTGTTGAGACAACTTGGCCCAGAAGTAGGTTTGACGCAGCTCTTCGCCGCACCCTGTCTATCTATAATTGATTTTCCACTTTGTCATCTTTCTTCCTTTGTACATGATCTTAGTGACAAACAAAACAGCATCAACTTATGTCTTTGCAGTCAAAACCCTTTGCCCTTCTGAGCCAAACATCTGATTGACCAGCAAAATATTTGCCTTATATACAAGTCACCTGCCCAGGTAGCAATAGTTAAACATTTGGCTCCTATTATAATTTCTGCAAGCTCAGCTTTGCAAGGGACATTAATTTCTTTTAGGAATAAATTATGAAAGTACTTAAAATTTATTTTTGTACAGTCTCAGAGATTTGTACCTTTAGGGGTCCAAAAGTTTATAACTGGGGTGTTTCTCAACAATTTATTCATACTGTTGTAGATTTTAGGTCATAAAGATCAGTTTGTGATCATCTTGTAACCCAGTTTAACTATAGAAAATGTCTGTCTACAAATACAGGCCAAAGAAAGTTCATTATTTTTCTGTGACATAAACAAATTCACTTGTCAGTGAACGTGGAGCTGGACACCTTATTTTATTATTATTAGTGCTTATAAAATCTGCAATAATATTGTAATAGAGCTAGGGATGAGCGATACCTGTATTTATCCTATTAGTATGATGCCATTAGTTTATGATAGTTTAAATTAATACCAATATCAGCATCGACATTGATATCAGTACGTCCGACTCCTCAAAGGAAAATAATGGTTGTACAGTGAACAATAATATATTTATTGCAAGGGCAACATGAAACAGAAACAAAATGAAAACATCAATACTTGAAAGAGAAAGTATTGACTTAAAAGAAAGTTATGACTAAATTAAACAATAAAGATAAATCTTTTAAAAATGGTCAAATAATTAAACTACATACTAATATAAGATTATTTACATTTATATACACACACATACAATCACACTCACATATATATAGATGTAAATGTAATATGCTGATTATAATGAAAGATGTGTGCAATAAAGTGCATTAAAACAATACGTCACAAAAAACTTCATGTACAGTAGCAGTATCATCATCATGAAATCATGACATCAAATAGGCTGCCATTATCTTGTGAGAGAGAAGGCAGATATTTGCTGTGTTTTACACCTAGAATTGCACAAAAACCAAACATCGCAATAAAAAAAATTACCCTAATAGAAACATCTACAAAAAAAAGTGTCAAATATTGCTAAATTTTTTTTCAGATGTATCAAATAGAAATATATTACAAAAGTGTAATGGAAACTTGTTTCTGGACGTGACCACTAAAGATGGTGCGGCATAGAACAAACAAAAAACAAATTTCAGAGTTTTAGAAAATAAAATGAGGGAGGAAATTTTCAGGAAACCGTAACAAATTCTCTGCAGCAAGTAGAAAACACTAAATTAACGCTATGGCTACCTTGCACAAGCGCAATTCTTGTAAAATCCCGTTCCTCTCACAAGATTTTATGAGACTTGAGGCTAATGCGCTAATCACTGTTCAATGGAAACACCTGCAAATTGCAAGGGTCGCTTTTATTTTGTGAAAAAAAGCAGCTTTTGTCGTTGGACTTTGCAAGCAATACTTTCCCTTAAAGCTCTCAGAAGGGAAAAGAAATTACATTTTGCTTTAGATTTAATCCAATTTTTGACTGACAGTGTGTGTGTGTGGGTGTGTCAAAGGGGGCGTTGGCCCAGGGTGTAAAACAAGCTAGGACCGCCCCTGCAGATACTGAAATATGGAGCCCAGTATGGATGCTCCCATCCCGCCATTGAGCTTCATCTCATCATCTCAACAGATATGCATCACAGCAGGACGTGGGAAGAGTTTGCCCTCCTTTTATCTCATCAGAGCATGTGTCAACACACATCCATGCAGCATAAATGGTTTCCAAGTTACAGGTGAATTAACTTATGAATCTAAACTCCGACAGAAGAAACTCTAATAAATCTCTGGTTCTATTTAAATGCTCCCATCTGTTTTCTGCAGTGTGAGCGGCTTCTGCTGCCTCCACAGCTCAAGCATACAGTCAAAGCAGGCGAAGGGGAAAAAAATACATTTCATTACTTTGCTTTGTGGCATTTTTTCCACGTCATTACAAAGCAGTAATGGGCGATCACAGCAGAAACGGATTGCTCTGCTACTTGCATCCAACAGGCCTTATTTTAATGTGCCACCATTACGCGACTCACTGCTTTGTTACAGTGGAGTATGAGCGCCTTCCTCTCTCCGCCCTGCTTTTATGCATCTGTATAGAGAGAGTAGACGCTACTCTGATTTGACATGAGACAAATGTTTCATTCAAATGTTGCTTTCGCATATTGTGGAGGAAGTAATGAATTCCATTGTGATGGTGGCAGGCCCGGTTCACCGTGTCAAACCCGAGCTCGCTGCAGACGCGGCTCCACAGCAGCAAAATTAAATTTAATGTTCCATTCGCCGTGGGAAAGGTGCATAAATCACAGCTTTTGATTTGCATGGACTGTGGCGAGCGACCTCATCCCATGCAAAAATAAACCAGGACAGAATATGATGTCACGGGCAAAACAATGTAATCTCAGACTTCCTAATAAAAACAAGCAACAGGCGGGGCCATTTAATTCAGACTGTTGCTCTCATGTCAAGTATATTATTAAAAACATGGCTCCTTCCTGGCCTCCTCTTTCATTAAGGGGAAAAAAGAACACGAGCCATTTGAAAAGTTTAATATTGTTGCACTGAAAGAAGAAAAATGAAAGTCTTAACCTGTGGAAGCAACTAAATGAGCAGAAGCTGAGGGAGGATAAATAAAAGCCAGAGGCAGGTGCACGCTCAGATGTACACACCGTCCAATCTTTAGGTTGGATTTAACCTTCATTAACCCTTTCATGCAGAGTGGCCATAGAGTAGATACCTATTTACAAGCTTTTTTCTTGCATATTCATGAGTGTGGATGATGTATTTTTTAAATAAACCTCTACAGTGTATGTTAGTTAGGCGTAGTTTTATTAGACTACGAGTAGTTTTTTCTTTAGTTTTATTAGTTTTATTAAGTAGTTTTATTGTTTTTTAATTAGACATAGTGTAATTACACAAATTTGCCTTTGCAATCAATAGGAAAAGAAAACGATACTGCTACATTTTATAGAAGATTTACATCATATAGTTAAGATTATATATTGTACATTGAAATAAATCATGATTAATTCTAAATATCACCAATAAACAAAAAGTATCATTGCATATGTCTATAAAGGTGAAATGCTGTATTTAAAAATGTTTTTTGCATTGTTCTTTTTTTAAATAATTCAAGCATGAAAGGATTAATATAAAGCAATCAACAAATACTGATTATTTTGATCATTTATTAGTCTTTAAGTTGTGTTTTCTTTTTATAAAATGTCAGAAAACAGTGAGGAGTTAACTCATTTATGAAGAGTTAAACCCATTTTTAACACACTAAGAGCTGCTACAAATACTTCTCAGACCGCAGTGTTGCTACTGTAAAAAAGCTGAAAGCTATTTTGTCAGCCTATTAATAAATGAGAACTAGATTAAAAACTACTATGAAACACCTCAGGGTGTGTATTAACATGTAGTTACTGAATCCTTGTATGTTAAACACTGTCTCTTATCTCAGAGATTAAAACATAGAAATGAATTCATCCAAGAGAGACCAGCAGGTGAAGCATAAAACTTTACTGACGTTGCTGACCTGAAAGTTGAAAAAAAAAACAAACAACTAAAGATCAAAGCCTACAAAGCCAGAACTGAAATCCAGATAATAAAAGCACAGACTGAAATGATGAAAATGGTCACAAAAGCGAGTCAAACTGGACAAACAGAGCAAATAATGCTCAGCTTGGACAAACATTGAACGTGCTGGTCTTTTCTCCTTAACTGTCAGATAAAAAGTCCTCAGATGTTCTGTGTGAAACTGCCATCTTCAAGTTCCTACAAACAAGGGATATAAAAAAGTCACTTTTCCATTCTGGTTTATTCTACAGTCATTGGAAAACACTTCTCTCCAAAGCGACTTATATCTGAGCCAGCTACACTAGCTAGAGTTAGTTAAGTGTTACTTTCACCTTAATGACAAAAAGAACTCCAGGTAAATCCATGTCCATCACACAATCACAGTCTGACCCGTTACCTCAGAGTAAGAAATGAGACTAAGATGATACAAGGACAGGATTTGGCTGCTGGAACTTTAAATGGAAAACTTCACTGCGTCCAGACATTGCTGAACACTGTTCAGTCAATGACGCCTCAATCATCAAAGCCAAGTATGATACATCTATGATTGCTTTTTGAGGAGGTTTAAGAACACTTCAAGGTGGCTCCAGATCTCCTAAAATAGACTTAAAGATGTCCAAGGGCTGGTCATTGATTTTAAAGTAAGCTCTGGCATGAAAATGTGGAGAAATATGATCTGTAGTGTAGCAGGGGTGTGCCTCGGGGGCCACTGTCCTGCAGGTTTTCCACTTATCTCTGCTCCAACACACCTGTCTCAATTGAATCAGTCATTGTGCAGACTTCATTGGATGTTGGATACATTTATTGGAAGCTAGGTATGTTGGAACCAATTCTGCAGGATTCTGGCCTTCGAGAACTGGAGCTGGCCACCCCTGGCCTGGCATATCTATTGGGTACAGGAAGATATAAGAGTAAATGTGAATAGGTTCTCCACTGAAGTGGGATGCAAGTTATATGTAAAAAATAAAAGTTACAATAACCAACAGATGAGCAAGTTTTCTTGTCTTTTGATGCAGTGACATCTCTGGTGAGGAGGGGGATATATTACTCAAAAGGTTCAGTTCGTTTGAAGTGCAGTGTGAAAGCAAACTCTGAGTCCCCAACCATACCGAGTCTAGCTAATAAGCAGATTACCTGGAGAGCTAACTGAGTCTGTTTGATACTCTGATGTGGAAACATTAAATGTGGTCCTGATAATTACTGCGATAAAACACAATAATTGATTTTTTTTTTTTTTTACTTCATACTTCATGATCTTTTTAAATAACAGAACAAATAACAGATATCAGATTATTTCTGTCTGTTCGTGCCAGTTTTACAAGGTATTGCATGATTTTCTGATGGTATCTATTACTACACACACTCATAAATAATTAAAGTAGAGTCATTACAAGCTTTATCCTTGTTTCCATTTCTGTAAAGTAATACTAAATAGCACTGCATTCCCTCAAGAAATCTCTGCCTCACACATGCAACCATTAGGAATCAGCCTTGATCAATACCCAGTGAATTAGAGTGCCACTGATCTGATTAAGTCCCCATTATTTTCTACCGGCTCTCATTCAGGAAGCATGATGAGAAAATATCCCACTTTCTTCTTCTTTAGGTGAAACACACCGATCTGATGTTGTTTTATTAATCTCTGCTGATAGTGAGGTGATGTCTTCAAACCCACTTTCGGATAAGATCTTCATTTTTTTAGGTTAAAGCTGGAACAGCGTGTCTCAAACGTACAGCAAAGATGTCGTAGTGGTCATTCAGTCGTAGTGGTCAGATTCAGGATTCAGATCATTCATTTGTACAAATTATTAAAACAGTGAAAATATGATGGACATATCCCACTGAGAATTTCATTTCAATAGTCCATTGAGGGTCAAACTGGGTCAAATGAGGTGAGGCTGATATTCAGCTCAACTGACTTAAACATGATTCACAAACATCGGTTCGCAATTTACAAACCTAAGTTATAAAGAATAAAGTGATTTGGCTATTGCAGTTCCCCCCTCATCCACTAGGGGCTCCAAAACAAAGCAAATCTCCATAAACTCCCATGTTATAAAGACCAACTTCAAGGCAGATATAAACATGTTTACATCTAGGTATAGGAAAAGCATGGGGGGGGACAAAATTGGGCAAAATTAGGGGCGTGTCCTTTTGATTGACAGGTACCAGATAACCTGCTTCAAGAAGGAGAAATGCTGAACAGTTAGTTCCATAGACTTTACATAAAAAGATGGACGGAGCCTCCGTGACATCACCCATCGGTTTCTGAAGAGCTGAATTGAAGCTCGGTGGGCGGTTCCTACCATCGCCATCTTAGCTTGTCTCGGCCGGAAAACACAAATATGGGCAAAGAGGTGGAGCTGAGAGGGGCACTGAAAGCATCATGGTGGATGATTGACATCGAGCGAACTCTGAGCTGCCTGTAGCTAAGAACTAACCGAGCTAACCCGGAAATAACCAGCTAACGGAGGTAAGAAGAACTAGAAGACTAGAAGAAGTCACATTGTTAACTGGCTGAAATCCGCGGTTGTTCTACGTTCTTCTAACTTGAAGCAGGAGATCGGGTACCTGTCAATCAAATGGACACGCCCCTAAATATGTGGAATTTTGAGATCAAATTACTTTTAAACGGACGAGTTAGAAAAAAATTCACTCCTCCCACAGTTATCATGAAGGTAAACCTGACCTATTAAACCGAAAATGGATTTTTTGTACCAGGCTGTAAACATGTTTATTCCTGCTGTAAACATGTTTATTTCTGCCGTGAAGTTGGTCTTTTTAACATGGGAGTCTATAGGGATTTGCTCTGTTTTGTAGCCCCTAGTGGATGTAGGGGGAACTGCAGTTTTATGCACTTTTGCATAGGCTTCACTTTTAAACGCTGGACGTTGCTGCTTGGTTTAGCTCCTTGTAGCGCCAGGTTAGCTCGATTAGCTCTTAGCTACGTGCAGATCGGAGATCGCTAGATGTCAATATTCCAGACATGCTCACAGCTCCCCTTTCAGCTCCACCACTTTGCCCATTTTTTTTCATTGTGTGGGAAAGACGACACGCGTGACGCTGCCATCCAATGAGCTTCAACTCAGCACTTTAGAAACCTACAGGTGATATCATGAAGGCTCCATCTATCTTTGATGGTTAGATGACAACCAGCCATGCCAGTCATTTCCTCTAGAAGACCAAGATGTTGCATGAATCTCAGCTTATTTGTTATCTTTTATCATTTTTTCAGTTTTTTTTTTTGTGTCCTCCTTTTTTTCCATTTTATTTGAATTGTGGGGTATTGTGAGTTGTATTTGAATCCCATGTTTTACCTTTTGTGCAGCACTTTGGTCACAAACATGTTGTTGAAAGTGTAATAAAAACAGTACGGTATGGTATGGTAAGTTGCTCAGTGTCTATAAGCTATAGCTAGTTCGCTCTAATGTAATAAATGTCAAATTTACTTTTTTTTTTTTACTATTTTAACTTTACACTCAAAACACCACATGTCTTGTTAATTTTAACTATATTCAAAATGTTCTTTATGTAAAAAAGGAAAAATACCTCTTGATATATTTTCTATTATGTTGCCTACTTCTTACACCTGACTACGTTGCCTGCAATCGAAACTCTGGGCCACAAAGTGCCGTTTGCATGCTGAGCACAGCCTCTGTCCGGTCCAGAGTCCTGATGCCGCAGCAGATGCAGGTTATTGAAATGAAATGGATCCTCTAAATCTGCTTTTCTCCCCATGTTGCTTTAATACTGCAGAGGAAGAAGATATAAAGAAGAGGGGAGAAGCCAAGTCCTCCCGAGGCATGATGGGATTAGAGCTGGGGGCTATAGAGCGATTACGGCGGCCCTGGATGGAGAGGTTCAGGTGTAGCGGCTCACCCCTGCAGTTAAAAAGATTATCAACAATGAGGATAATCTAAAGAAAAGTTCCTGCACTCCACACACACCCTGAAAAGTCTCCACATTCTTCAAACAAATTCCCAGAAAAGGCTTTTTATTGTATAAGTGTTGTGCAGGCATGCGGCGGTACAGGTGCTCACCCTGTGATCCCCACCAGCTCCACTCGCCTCCACAAACCTAATAACACACAAGAGGGATGACAGGCTTTTATATTAAAAGCCATATATTCTGATTAATTCTTCTCTTTGTGAACTCCTTACTTTAAGAAAAAGAAGTAGACAGAGACGATGTCGTCTCAGAGTGGAAGCTTTAATAGAAATCTGATGTTTTTCATCCAGTCTGCAGATGTTTACAGATGTGGAGGCTGCCGTCTGCAGTCATATCTGTATTTAAGAGCAAATCTTGAAGAAGAAAAAAAAAAAGAGCAAATCTTGAAAAGTAATGGATGATATGGATCATTGATCACTTGCCGTTTCCTGTTCGTATCTGAGAAAATGACAAGAAAAGCAAAAACTGCTGTTTTTAGCAGATCTAAAAATAAAAACAGTTTCACATTTAAAAACACACGTTACCCACACACGCACACAACCCAACCCTTCCCACATATATGACATGTCTGCCTTGGCAGAGCACATCTGTCTGACTAAACACGGCACACAGACTGCCGTTCTGTATGTTCTGATGCTGGACAGGACTGGGTGAAAAAACGAAAACAAACAAAAAAAAAACAAACAAAAAACCGACAGTTATTTATGAACAAAATATCCAAAAATGTTATGTTTCATGTCCACATAAAATCTACATCTGCTGCGTTCATCTCTGTTTCCTCATGCTGGACTGTTGGGTGTGAAAACAAAGCTTATGAGAGATGATGAGAACAGCAACGTCTGAGCATCATGAAACACTTGAAGCATCTGTGAGAATTCCTGTCCTGCAGAAAATCCAAATGTCTGAACAGCAGAGGTGGCAACTCCTGGTCCAGAAAGTAGAAGTCTTGCCATGTTTTTGGATCTACCTGTACATTTAGAACAGGTGTTTTCACTAACAGGTTTGTTTACCTGGAACATAAACTCTGCTCATTAAATTCAGCTGGTTTGGTGACTGGTCGGAACAGCTGCCGGACTGGACTTTTACTTTCTGGACCAGGAATTACCGCCTCTGCTGAACATGAACAGGTCCAGGAGCAGGCTGCTGAAGAGGAGGACTGAGACAAGCATGAAGTTTATCATGTTGATGAGAAACCTAAAAATCTCACTTTGTTCAGCTGCAGATCTGTTTGTCTGGAGGGTGGCTTGTTTCCTTTGTGATGAGCAGACAGACAGCAGAGACGTGGCTTCAGTGAAGCTGCGTCATATTTCCTCATTCCTCACATCAGCACCAAGTCAGAATTTTTATCACTTAATTAATGTTTTATTTGTTTTATTAACCTGCGTTCGGTTAAAGAGACAGAATTCAGGGAATGATGTATATTGGGGAATTTGTGTGTGTGTGTGTGTGTGTGTGTGTATGGGTGTTTGCTCTCTATCATTATGTCTGTATGAGTGTGTGGAAAGAGTTTGCGTCTTTATTGTTTTTAAATGTCTTGTTATCTACTGTTTGTTTTAATCCTTATGACTTGATTTTATCTTGTAAAGCACTTTGTGTTGCCCATGGCATGAAAAGTGCTCAAGAAATAAAGTTTGATTTGAATTGATTGATTGCTGTGCTTTTCAGGTCATGGCTACTTCTAACTTCAGTCCCTGTCAGGTTAGAGATCTGCATGCTGCACACTGTAGTGGCTTAAATCAGGTTCATTGTTTGCCTGAATTGTGGAACTTTGCTTTCCAGCATGTAGACGGATTGATAGACCCTCTGACAGCCAGACTGAGCTTCTCGTTCTCCAAGACTCCAGCTGGGTTGATGTGTGTAGGTTGAATCCTTGCAGGACATACCTGCCATGAATCTTTGACAGTGTTGGAAACTCGGTCCACTGCTGAGGTGACTAAAAATCGTCAAATCTGCGAGGATGAGGTTGTTTTAATCCTTCATGTTTTGCAGGGTTGTAAACAACACATTTACACGTGGTGTGAAAATATCAGAATTTATTTCCATTTTATTCAGACTTACATTTGGGGACATACTGTCTGGATTAACCCTTTAGGCTTCAGGCTTTTGGAAGAAAATCTTTGATTTTGATGCTATAATTTAATAGGATGAAGCTTGTAAGTGTTTAGAGGATCACACTGTACGAGAATAATGTTTGATGATGAGTTTATGATGGGAATATATTTAATAATCTCTGTTTTGCATACTGAATGAGAATTACTGACTTCAGCAACAGTGAAGAAGTTCTGTGCATGCTTTCTCTGTAATCTGCTCTGGATCGCTGACAATTTAGCGCATCCTTATCAGCTCAACAGAATGTCTTTCATACTCAATTTCCTTCCTAAACTTTAAAAACATCCCTACATACAGAAAAAAATGTGTTAGGATTGACGACAACATGTGTCTGTCACCATCGTGGTATTAAATGTGAACAGGTTTTGCTCTCTTCCAGGAGAAATGGCCTGCTACACGTCGCCTGGTGTAATATCTCTAACTGATGTCAGCTGCATAATAACAATAGAACTTTTCATGTTGTCTCCTTTAACTTAATCCGCAAGCTTCAGAAACATCAATAAGAAGTCGGTCCGACGGCAGTTAATCAGAAATACGCAAACATCAGTTTCTGCAGCTTAAGATTTATTTAAGTTAACAATAAACTGATTGAATGGTCTGATTCTACAGTCCTGAAGATGCATGGTTCAGTGTGCATTTAAAACCTGAAAAAGTGCCAAAATAGGCACAATTATTGTTCAAGAAGTGTCAGAGGAGGTTAAACATCCCTTGAACCAAGTTTAACTGCTTACCTACAGAGTAGTCATGTTCAGATCTGCATATGGAAGCGGTGCGTGGGCTCGTCATTGTTGCTTGCCATGTAAACTAGATTGCTACATGTTCCATTGACACAGCTAGCAAGATAAACACAACATGAAAACAATTGTTTTTTTTTTCCAATATATTAAATCTCTAATCTGGAAATGACATTTTAGAAATGAAAAGGAAGAATGGCTAAAATTCCAGTAACATTTGATCTGGTTCTGAAGTTCCCATTAGCATTTTATCTTCCAAACAACCATCATGTTATGTAATTGTTTATGTTAAACAATTACTTTTTAATGTTTTTATTCAACCTACAAAATATTCTAATTTAATCCCTCAATAAATGTTTGCATATTATGAACCATGTAATAAAAACTTCCAGCAGTCAGGACCTGATGCATATCGTTGTTTCCATTAGCGATGTGCCATTCCTGGACACGACCATCTGCAACCCACCAGTAACCATAAACCATCAGCAACCGCTGATTGTTTGTTGCTGTTCTGTGTTGTAGATCAGGAATCGTGAATGATCAGGTTTGTAAAAGTTTCTTGCAGATCTAAGTTTGTGCTGAATGTCTGCAGCGGTGGCTGGCCGGGTGGGGTTTGGGGGGGTGGTGGTGGAAGGACCCATCAGCGAAGGGCTGTGAGAAAAACACACACAAGCTCATCCACCAGCGATTCAAATCAATCTCAAAGCAGAGCCGCAAGAAATTTCTGTACCAATGAGCCCAAAGTTCCTCGTTTGGAGAAGACAAGTACACAGAAGTAGAGGTGGTGGTGGTGGGGGGGAATAAGCCCACCGAGGAAGAAAAAAAAAAAAAAAAACGTCTCTGGATTCCAACTTGCAAATAAAAAAGCAAAGCAATCAATCATGTCAGAGAGCCCTCATTCCTCGCTTCTCTTTCCAGGCAGCGGCAGAATGGAATCGGACAAGACTAGAATATGCAAACTTATCCGCTCTTTCTCAATGTCTGGGGAGGAGAGGGGGGAGAGGGTGGGGATAGGGGGATGGGGGGGGCAACGGAAAGATAAATGGGCATTCCAGGGGACGACACAGAGGCCTGTTAAAAGTTTACTGTCACAAATACTAATTAATCACCGCTGCAGAGGCTATTAATCATATATTAATGAGATGGTCTCTTTACTTTGGCCGGTGCAGGTCTCCTCACGGCCCCCGTGGCCCCTGGAAGCCTCGCTGAGCGGAAAGCATCCAGGACTCAATTAATCTTGGTGCAGACAGACACTTCAGCGAAAGCAGGCAAACAGTGAGGACATTTAAACTGTCCATATTTCAGCGAGGATTTGTTCGGGACAGTTAATCACCTGCAGGAGCTGCGAGCAGATTCAAGCCGCCTGGTTCCGACGGCAGACTAAAAACCTGCTCACACGCTGATCAGACCATCTTCATCCCAAACTGTCTCCTCCTCACAGAGACAGGGAAGGGGAATGAAAGAGACCTATATGATGACTGGCAGAGTTTCACAACGAATTGTTGGAAAAAAAACAAGTTGTGTTCAGTGGCACCTGTTGTGTTCCACTCTGAACATTTAGACATTTTCCATGTTTAGCAGAGATCCAACATGCACCCTTTCCTTTTTCTCTAACATGTCCTGTCCAGCATTAAGGCTGCAGAATGATGGTCTGGCTGCTGAGTTCTGCTTTGTCAGAAGCAGCTTTATGAAGACACCCTTGATCATCTGAATGCCTTGTTTATTTGTTTGTTATGAATAAATGTTTACTTTAGGGAATTTATGTTGTACTGCTGGACCTGACTGGAGGGGATAGAAACGGAAAGATAACAGAAATGAAAAGCAGACAGAAAACAGAAGACACAGGGATACACCACATAGGAAAGAATACCTCCCCACCCGCTCAAGAAGGCAAAGTCAACAACTGTCAGGAGCACCAACATGTCCTTTCCACAAATGTGACTGAGAAGCTTATCCTACTTCTGTGGGAACCTTCAGCTGGGTCCCAGTTTTACTGATCCAACTCTGAAAGATGGTGCTCGGCACGCTGCAGCTGATTGGATGAAAGAGTCATCCCTTTCAAAGCGACTGCACCAAGAACAAAGCCATAACAGCGCCGTTTCTAAATACACCGTGGATTTTTACTTTCCTTTCAGTCGCATGCCAAAAAAGGAGGAACACAAACTCCTGGATGTCCGCTATTCTCATCCTTTGTTTCTGCGTTGTGTTCTTCGTTATAATTCATGAATATGACATCATAACTATGACATCTTGCTTTTAAGCCGATACACCACCTGCTGGATAAAGATATGGCTGAATGTGGACAAGTAACAGAGATCAGGATTACGAGCTAAACTGCCCCATACTGACTCAGTATGATTCTATCCGACTCTCACTGAGACTTTTTAATGGTTCTGAAACTGTGGATACTGATTGTTGCAGGAATCTGCATCTTTACTTACTGAATCTAAGATTTCTGCTGCCCGGCTGTCTGCGCCAATTTCCTTTTCCTCCTCATGATGCGCCAAACATTTTCAGTATGAGACCAAATTTTTTCGCAGTCAGCTCAGTCAAACACACAGTCTGTGTGTGACACCACACTGTTGCGAGTCATGCAGAATGAGGTCTGACATCCAGCAGAAATAACTTCCCAGCTTGATGGTAACAAGTATCTTTGTAAAAACGTCGGACTCTGCATCACGTCATCCTTTCTGAGAACACGGATTCCTCTGCTAACAGCCTGGATGCTCGTGTATCTCTGACATGGGAAAGCAGACACCAGAACACGTGTCCACAGCCTTTCTGCTCGTGTGAGATCAGCTCAGATGTTTCTACATGAAGTAGATAGATGACTAAAAAAGTGATGATGGTTTCCCAAAGTTCTACTCAGTCTGTGTGGCTGTATTTATGACCGTTTCCCCTGCAGTTATGCCAAAGGATTCGATGGTCCTGATAACCTCCTGTGTTTTTAAACAGTGACATTACCCCAAAGTATGAATGTTTTTCTCATTATTCTGCTCTGTAGATGCTGAAAGACCATAGTGCTTTTCAATCTGTCATTGAAAAATATTTATTTAAACTTACTGCTGATTCTCCGCACAAAGCGGTAAACCACATCCTGCTGAGAGAGACTGAGACTTGGCTGTATCTTTTATTTCCAATCCTGACACCCTCACCTGTTACCAATCAATCTGCTGATTGGAATTTCCAGAAATGTTTTTACTTTGTGGTCTATAAACATTTTTTTTGCCTTTTTTTTTTATTTTCTAACCACAAATTTTGAGTGTCGCTGCTTTAAATTCTGGATAAAGTTTTTTTTTCTTTTCTTTTTTTTGACCCATTTTATTGGACATCACTTTGAAAACCACAACGTAGTTGACCAAAGTGCTTTATAGATAAATAATAATAAATCCTATGGTATAATTTTATATTTTCAACATATAATGAAGTTAGTCAACAAAACCACTGAATATAATTTCTTTAGCCTCTCCACTCTGCTGGAGTTTGTGCATGTTTAATTTTTCGTGCTTATTGTCACAGATTTTATCCTTATATTACCCATCAGGTGTTTTGAATGCTTTATGTTGTATAGTTAAAATAAATCAAATTAAAGATGATCATCTATGATTATTTGAGTGCAGCCGCAGTGATGATGAAGCTTGCAGTGATTTCCTTCCTTCTCCAGACACAATCTGCATGAAGCGTGTTCTCTTGTGGTGAAATGTCTTTCCTTTCATACATGTGAATAACTGCAAAGGTAAGTTACATGTTAGGAAATTGCTTCAGTGTCTTCTGTTTCGCCAGCCATCCATTTTTATTACTTATAACATTAGACTGCTGGATGAAATATGATGCTCGTGTTGACAGGCTGAGATTACAGAGTGACGTGTTTCTGAGGACAAAACAGAAACAGCCTATGATGTTTAAAAATGTAGCTGAAAACAACAATATATGACTTTCTTCTAAATAAATCCCCGATGCTGATGTTAAAACAAATATTTACTTTTTTTTTCTTTAAAAAAAGTAATTTTTTTGTGTCAAATACGACTCAACATTCTCATTTCTGGCTTTTTTTTCCTGACTCAGATATAAGTTTTTGCGATGGATCTACAGCACAGACACTAACCAAAAAAACTCAACCAACACCTCTTCAAAAGGAGGGACTCCTGCTTTGCAGGAGGTGAAAACCCACCTACTCATTTGTAGATGCACACTGGATGTATTTTTTAATGATTTTGGTCCAGAATGTGCTTTCAAAGGGAAACCTGGCTACATTTGTTCTCTGCAGTCTTCATATGACCATGCAGTGGCTGCAGATGGCAGGGTGGACTCTGGACTGCGCTACAACTAAAATATGTTTGCAATTTTCATTTTCAGACAATTTATTTATAGTTTTCTGCCATATGCAACTCTTTGGTCAACTGAGGTTGTTTTTAATGTGATTTAAAGTTTTTTCAACATTGTGAAGGTTGAAATGTGTTTTAGCCAGCCATCCTCTCCTCACTTCTTCAGCTTTTCAAACCTCCTGAACGTTCAACCTGCTGTAGCCTGTTTTACCACCAATCACTGGATAAGGTTATTATAAGTATGCTTACTTATGCCAACCAAGTTATTTGAAATTTGCAGGTTTAAATTTGGTTTGCTAGATAACATAACTTTTATAGCTTAACATGAAAAGGTATACAGTTATGTGTCATAATGCTGCTTTATTTAATAATTAAATAGGTGATAAATGTATTTACTGTAATTGTAATACAAATACTATAACAATAATGTGCAGTCACTTCTAAATGGGCCTTTTTGACCTTGTGAAGCAACTTATTGAGCCACGGCATGCAAGATAACATATGTTGATGTTAGTGTTTATGATCCCCACCCCCAAGGTACTAATGTTACAATTAATCAGTTACGTCCCGGCTCGCTATGGGTGAAGGCCGCAACATAAAATAAAATGTGCCAGATGAGAATTGGAGTTTTTGGGGAATGCAGCTGAAGTACAAACAAAGCAAACCTAAAACAAAAAGCACAAACAAGTACTGACAGTTAGCCATCCAAAACAATCATGACAGCAAAACTATACACAAAAAAACAACAATGTATTCAAAGAGCAAAAAAAAACAACAACCCACAAACAAGCACCACCAGCTACCCAAATAACAGAACCAACCAAAACTACACAAAGAGCCAACAGCAAGTTCCACAAAAAAGCTTAACATTTTCACACATAAGAGCAACCAGTCTGTGAGGGCAAGCTGTATCCAGAACCACAGCTGCCACAGAATGGAGAAGTTGCAGCTCTTTTATACTGGAGTGGAGATGTGTTGAATCTTGATTGGTTCTGAGGGCAGCCAATCAGCAATACAGATGAAGGGGGTGTGATGAGGAGGTGCCAATCTGAGCCAGGTGATGCAAGAGGAGGTTGTCCATGCTGTGTGAGAGGAATTATCAGAGGAAAGTGGTGGAAGCTGTAACATTATCTCTCAATTAATTGGTTCATTGTGATATCCCTGATATAAACACCAAGTTACCTTGATAAATGTATATATTTTTAACATTTATGTAGTCACCCCATGACATCTTTTGCGACCCCCGCAGGGGTCACAACCCCCACCTTGAGAACCACTATACTGAAGTAGGATGCTGCATGTCAAACTTGCCAAGTTATCAAACGGCATGTTCAAGCCAATGTAAAGCCTTTGAGAAAAAGAAAATCTATGTTTCATCAATACTGTTATTTAAATTTCCTTCAATTCAGACACATGACAGATCCCAAACAGGGGCACGATCAGCATGAATTCAATTCAATTCAGCTTTTTTTGTATAGTGCCACTTTAAAACAATGTCATCTCAGAGCACTTTCCATGCACATCAATTCAAGCCAATACATAATAAATAGCTTAACAAAAACCAACATGTAGCATAAAATCTTGACTTTGATCCAATCTTCCATTCTGAACTGTGGAAAGGTGGAAAGGAAAAAAACTCCTTTTTAACAGGGAGGCAAAACCTCTAACAGAACCCGAATCAGGGACGGCAGCCATCTGCCTCAACTGGTTGGGGTGGAGAGGACAGGAAAGTCATTACTCATCAATCTTCTTCCTTATCTCATGCAAGGTCTCTGTTAAAGTTTTAGCCTGTTTTAATCACTGAGGAGTAAAAATGATCCAAATCCCTGCTGCTCTGCTAACATTTCCCAACTTCAGACCAGCAGGTTTAGCTTCCTGGGAGCTGCTTTGTGTGTGTGTGTGTGTGTGTGTGTGTGTGTGTGTGTGACCTGTGAGCATCCTCTGCAGAAATGTTTATCACATGGTGGGCATTAATAAACTGCAGGAGTGCATTAAACAGTGCAGGTGTCAGTGCATGCTGATGGAGAGAGCTGCAGTATTGTCCCTGCTGTATGCAGATCAGTCTGAGGGTCAAGCTGCCGCCTCACTCTGAACTACTACACTCACATACTAATGCACAAACACACACAACTACAGTATGACAACTACAAAAACTCCTCCTGAGGAACATCAGCTGCACACAGGTCAGTAAACCACTGCAGTACTGGGTTTTACACAACATGTAGTCCTTAAACTGCATTGAAGCTCCCATCTGAAAAAAGACAAATAACTAAAGGTGTAAACTGAAGTAATGTAGAAAATAATTATTTCCTTTTTAAAAATACACTGGATTAGAAGTAAATGAGTGTATATGTACTTGGATTTGGTTACTTAGTGGTGGAACTTACAAATTCTGTAAGAATACTCTAATTCTTCACTGGCTGCAGAGCACCACTGTGGGGATCACTTCTGGTCCAGGTTTCACTCCCAGGCCACCTCCACCATAGGGCTAGAAGCAATCCTTCCTCCTTGTAACATCTCATAAACAGAAGGATTAGGCTAATATGAACTCAATAAAAAAACAAAATACAATGTCAACACATAGCATACAGCCCTACATGTTGGAACCTGAATCAGACCCTGAAAACGAAGTGGAAAACAGCAACCCACAGCAACAAATGCAGCAGGATGTCTCTCTTTGGTAAACTCACCAGCCATCGTTGGAAAGAACTTTATCCCACGTTTTCCACCCGCCTGATGTATTTGTACATGCCCTTGTTAACCAGTAGAAGGTAACCAATCACCGAACCTTATCCCCCGGGACGTCACAAGGATTTCCAAGTAGAAAAAACTCTCTATAACAGCGCGTTTTTCGTCGCCATGGAAACCGAACGGAGAGAGTGTTGGAACTCAAACTCAAACTCAAACATGCGTTTAGGTGATAAAAAAACAGTGTCGTTCACATGTCTGATGAGGATTCAACACTGTAACACTGTAGAAAGCTCAGAAAACTCCAAACACCATCATAGCATCCCTTTAAAATAAATAAGAAGAGCGTCTCTATGGTAGCTGAAACCAGACAAAAGAAAATAAAAATAGGAAACTATTCTTGTAATGTTATTAGTAAAAATAACAAGACTTGGATCCTTGATGTACACAGTTTACACAGTGCATTATAACAGTTTAATGTATGGAAGTTGTTTAATCTTTTTTTTTTTTTTTTTTTTAAACAAAACTTGCTAAACAAAACTTGCTAAATATGCTTAACTGTGGGAACTATGTTGACCTTGATGTACTTTTTATGTTGGACAACCGTTGTCATAGCCAGCTATTCTGAACTAGCTGATTAACGTCAGATTTTTTTACAAGATTTTACAAGAAGTGCGGCTTATGGCATATACAACATTCAAAGGAAACACCTGCAAACCACGACTGTAGATTGTCAAAACCTTAGAAATATCACTTTTAATTAGCAAAAAACTGTAATGGAAATGCAGCTACTGTACAACATCTCACATGTAGTTGACGTGTATTCATAATTACCCTTAAAACAATAAACAAACGCCCTCTACAGACAAGATGCTGTTATTGCACTTCTTGTGATTGGGCGCTTTTCATGGCGGGGTACTTTTTTTTTTAATGGTACAATAACGTCTCCCTTTTCCTTCATCACTTCCTTTATTACTGTTCTAGATGCAGTGGTAGAGAAACTACACCAAAAGCCCAAATATTGTTTTCAAAAATGCGATTAAACAACTTGGGTCCATTCAGCATTGGTTCCTACAGTATTTTTCTACATATTGGTTTAAGGGGAGTTTTAACCTGCAACATGCTCTTTAAATGAACAAATGACATTATTTAAACTTTTGTTTTTCTTGGGGACAAATGTTCAGGAGATTGTATATGTCTGATAATCACTGATAATCAGAAAAGCAGGAAGTATTGCAATTGAATTGAGTTTCTTAATGTTTTGGATTTTTTTTTTATCTCCATTGTCTTCATTATGAGGATAATAAATCATTACAGACCTGTTCAAGTGTTCAGTTTTAATCCAACAATCTACTAAAGTTGTAGGACCAACAACATCAACAACATCCTTCGACCCCTGATTTCCTTCTTTGCTCGGATTTATCAGTAAACTGGACCTTTTGGTGCTTTCAGCTGAAAAAAATTAAACAAGTGACAAACATTTTTCATGATTCACATCTAAAAAACACGGAGAGGAATCCTTGCAGGTTAAGGACGAGGTGAAGTGGGTCACACTGTGTTTGCCGTCTTGTGAAAGCTGTTGGCAGATTTGCGGCTCTCCAACGCCGACGCCTCATTAAGTGAATGGAGTTAAATGAAGCGAGGCTTCACTTTCCACCTGCACGATCTGCAGCTCTGGAAAATAAAACAAATGGAGCGTGATGTTATAGCTCGCTGTTGCTACAAGTTTAACACACAGGTTGACAGACTGTTGCTTTCAAAGTCCCAACTAATGGGCCTCAAAGGAGCTCCATGATTTTACATCCAGCTTTGAAAACAGCCTGATCACACAGCACAAATGAGCTGACGTTTCCCTTCGTGGCTGATTGTTTCTAGCATCAGTACTTTTTAAAAAAGTGGACGCCTACAGTCCTGCTGGGACCTGGAGGGTTTTCTCTAAGAAATGACAATTCTTTACTTTATGATTCTTCAGTTATGTCAAAAATAAATTCTGATGACTTCACAGTGCTTCATCCTGAGTTTGTCGCACTTTTTCCTCCCTGTTTATTCAGTTAGTTGGATTTATTTTCATGTAACACACCTGCCAAGAAAACAAAAGTCTATTATTTATGTGGAGCATTTATTCGGTCAATAAATAAGCAAACTGAGCTCATAATTATGACTCCTGACCTGGATTTCCCATTGTTCTGCGATCTGACAAACCCCAGTTACACAATACTTTTGTCATGATTCATGTTTGTAATTGCCACAAAGCAGTTTTTTAGTTTTTAGAGTTTCTAATGACTTTGTTTTGATTTTAACAGAGCAATTTCCCTTTAATGACCATATTTTTCTGCCCAAACAAACCCTTGTTTTATTAAATTTAAGTTTTCAACTTCCATTCATGACCTAACACTAAACTTTTAGGCAACAAACACAATAATTTAAAGATGTATGGATGAATTAATGCCATTTGGTATGATTGAAATGTCTCATTATCTTATACTGACATCCTAAAAGTAGTTTTAGATTTGAAAGGTAAATTAGATTTATCTGAAGCTCAAACATGTGTTGAAGTGTTAAAAATTCCTAATTTGAATAAGTCATCTATTTAGATATTGTATCATCTTAAAATTCAGCACAATTACAGGTGTGTCCTTTAGCTCTTAGGTTAGCTAGGTTAGGTTACCAAAAGTCTCCAATATCACCAAAGAAGTTGCTAGACTTGTATATAGTCACTTTTTCTTGAAATACTCAAAAAGGTCTGAAAAATGGCTAAATATAGTACCAAAGTTGCAAAGTTAGAAACAGAGTTCTACCGTGTGCATCAGTGTAATCGGTATACCATGAAATTTTGCACTGACAAATGTTTTGTGATAGAATGTGTAACACCCCTTGGAATTAAGTATGGACACAAGTCATTCTTGAGTTACAGGCATTTATTTGCACACACATGCCATCAACCATGGCGTGATAACTGTCACAAACACACTGATACAAAAATATATTACATAAATATAATACATGACAGACAAACATTCATTCATGAACAACAAAATGAATTTGGCTAACACATTAGCATCTACATGAATAAATAAAGAAAAATAAACACAAGTTGACATACCTTATTAACCGTATTAGACAAAAAGGAGGTTAAATAAAATCTTCCTGATGCATGAGTCCCGACTGGTTATTTCCATTTTAACATTCTTTTACCTCTTTAACGGGATCTCATGCAGCCTCCTGTCTCTGCTTGAAAAGCTCCTTAAAGAGAAGGGAATGCAACGTGTCTCTGGGTGGGGGCGTCTCCTAGGGGTGTGGGGGCGGTGGGCCCTTGGTCTGTCTCTCCTTCTCCCGCCCCTCCTCTTCTTTGCCCCCCCCCCACTTTTGCATGTGGTTCGTTGGTGCCTTCTGGGGCCGGTGGCGGCTCCTTTATTGGGGTTGCTGAGGGCCCTGGTTGTTGGGGCAGCTGCCCTTGGCCTGTCCTGGCCTTCGGGGGCCCCGGGAATGGGGGACGTGCCTCGTGCCGCAGGTGGCTCATCTTCTTGAGGGAGGCGCGCTTCCCTCGGGACCTAAATCCCCGGACTCCCCTCCTTCCCTTCTTCCACCACACACAGGCAGGGCGTTGGGAGGTGGACACGTTGATCTGGATGGTGAGAGAGGCCATCAAGGTGGTTTCGATCGCTGCACCCAGCATCGGTTCACCTCCCAGTTTTAATTACACTTAGTCAACATAACACAAAAAACACACACTGACAACACATGGACATATTTTGGGGGGCGGGCCATGCAGTGTGCGGTGGGCGGGGCTGCTTTGGTGGTCCCGCTCCCAACATGATGTGGTTACTTCTTCCCAATTTTAATTGCAAACAACACACACTTCACAATCATTCATAAGCTGGGAGGGAGGGGGTGACAATGGGGTCCTGCCACGCCCCTATTTCTGGGGCTGTGCCGGAGGAGTTTGGGCGGGGGAGTGGTGCTGTTCTGGGGGCCTGGGTCTGGGCTGGCCTGGCGGGGGTGGGACTGCTGCTGGCCCTGGGTGGTGCTGGATCGGCTGCATGTGTGGAGTGATGGGGGGGCGTTGACGGGGGTGGGGGGTAGTTGTGGGGCCCTGATCGGGGCCCTCCTATCCCCTGCTCCCCCGGGGGTATCTCACAGGGGACACGTTGGGAAAGAAAGGTGAGGGCGTGCATGAGCCAATGGATGAAGTGGTGACTGAATGTTAGGGTAGAGGGGGGGTGGGGGGATCAGGGTGAAAGAATTTAGGAAAGTGGATGGCCGCTGGGATAGGAGGAAGGGGGGGTGTATGCAGATGGGTGGGGGTGCGTATGTGGGGTTATGTTGGTGGTACAGGGAAGTGATGGGGTGGGTGTACAATGAGGACTGTGAATGTGGATAGAGGGGTGTAGGGAGGTATGTGTGTGTGTAGAGTGGGGTATGCGTGTATGGAAGAATGGGTGATTATAGAGGGAGCAGGGATGTGTGTGTGAGGGGGTGTGTGTGTATAAAGAACGGGGGTAGGAGAGTGTGAGTTTGAGCGTGTGTAAGAGAATGGGTGTATAGGGTGTGTTTAAGGAGGAAGTGTGGATGCGTGTGGGTGTGGGTGGGGGTAGGTGGGTGGGTGCATGTGTGTGCGTATGTGTGTGTGTGTGTGTTTGTGTGCGTGGGTGCGTGGAGGGTCTTGGTGCTCGGGGAGCGCTGCTGGTGCGCTGCTGGTGCGCTGCTGGTGCGCTGGGGTGCGACCTGGCTGCCGCTCGGTGGCGGTCTGGGGATCCCGGCCCTCCGTCGGTGTGGGCTGGGCCCTCTGCCTGCGGGGGTGGGGGGTTGCTTCTGGGCTCTTGGGGCCGTGGGGCCCGCGCTCTGTCTGCCCTGGGTGGCCGGTGCCCGGCGGGGCCGGTCCTCGCTGGTCCGGGCCTGCTGGGGCCTGTTCCCCCTGACTGCGGGGGACTCTGGCTGGGACCCCCCTCTGCCTCCTCCTGGGTCGGTGCATGGCTGGCTCCGGGGTGGGGCGGTTGGGGTCTGCGCCTGGGGATGGCTGCCGATGGCCCTGGTCTCGGGGGTACTCCTGGCGTGCCTCTTGCCTTTGTGTGGGAAGGGTCACACTGGCATGATCACCTTTTCCGGAACACGTTCCACTCTGCATGTTCTGCATGTGACACAGTCACCGAGTCGTCTGCAGTTTTATTCACTAACAGCAGCTAGTTTTCTCATTTCTGTTTGTTTCTCTTTTATATTTAACTTTTTAGATTCATAGTTTAGTTACTATGATCTAAAGTTGGCTTGTATGTGTATGTATATGTGTTAATACTGGCAAGTGCGTATATGTTTGTACGTATGTATGTGTGTGTATGTGTGTGCATAGAGGTGTGTGTATATGTATGTGTATATGTATATGTGTACATATGTATATATAGGTGTATATATATATATTATGTGTGTATACGTGTGTGTATATGTATGTGTATGTATGCGTGTGTATGTGTGTGTATATGTATGTGTGTGCCTGTATGTGTGTATGTATACATCTGTAGGTTGTTTTCTTTCTTTTTGTTTTTGGGTTATTTTTTAGTTGTTGTTTTTTTCTCTCCCTTTTCTCTCCCTTTATCTCTTTCCCTTTTCTTATGAGGTGTTTCTTCTCCTTTCTCTTTCTGTCTTTTGTCTGTCCTCTCTGGTCCAGCAGTACAAACTCTACAATTCAAACAACAATACAAAATAAACATAGAAATAAAATAAAAATTCAGAAAGTCAAGGGGATCATTATATCTATAAAGCTTCCCTCGGCAGAGAAAATTTGCTCAGCAGAACACAGCATCCAGACCATCATTCTGCTTGCCTAAATGCTGGACAAGACAAAAAAAAAAAAAAAATGAAAAGCTCCTTAAAAAAAAGTTCACCGAAACTTTGGTTCCACCTTAAATATTAAACGGCTCATTAAGCGGCTCAATTACAATTATAAAATTATAATTGGAAAAACTAAAATGATTAAGTAACTCCAATGAATAAATAACTTAAACTCTGCCACTGATAGCATAGACAAAATGCATTGATTTTCTTAATGTGTGAACTTTTCTGTAACTAAATAATGGTTATTATGGAATCAAAGTCACCCCTTTTGAAAAAAATAAATTGACGGAATTTACAAATAAAAGATGTTTTACTTAGAAGGGTTCCCGTAGTTAATCAGTTAACTCAAGTTTCCATCCATCTATCCATTCTCCTAAATGGTTATTTCAGTTATGGTGAAGCTGGAGCCTATCCCAGTAATCATTGGGGGAAAGGCAGGTATGCCAGTACACATTTTTATCTTAACTAACCTTATGGAGGACTATAAAAGCCCTACTTTAGAGGCTGGTAGTTCACAGCTATGTCTTCTTTTGTACTGAATATATGAGATTTTTATTTCACTTTGAATAAAAAAGGAAAATCTTTTATCTTTCGTTGCGAGACCCTTGAACTAGGTTGTGAAATAAATGGGGGCTTATCCGGGATCTTTTAGATTTCACTGGCCCAAAAAAAGGTCTGATTTCACAGCTTGGTAAAACCTTGTTAAAAAGGGATTTTTTTTTTTTTTTTTTGAGTTTTATTGGACTGAAGTAAAACAAATTAAACAAGTTTCTTAAGCTTAGATTTGAGTATTTTATTCATTTATTGATGATTTTTGAGCATGGTAAACAGTGATTTTTCATTTGAAGAAATTATCAAATCTTTCTTTCTCTTGTAATCCTCATTAATGCCAAAAACTGCATTCTTGTGTTTTTACATTAGTTTGTGTCCTTCATCGGACATGTAAAGATGTCAGCTCATATCCATCAAACCTCCCATGTGAGAATGAGTAGCCCACCACCCCTCCTCCCAGGACATGCTAATGCCCTTATAAACTGTTAAGTTATGGATGAGACTCAAAGTCCAATCTGAGACAAACGATCATATTCAAGCACTCAGACAGCAATCAGAAGAATCAGGGCATGTAAAACTACACACCAAAACAGAAACCCATTTTCATTGATGACCCCCACATCATGACTCTTATCTGTAATAACGGGCCCCCCGAGTCGAGGGATGACATAATAAACATGCGACCCTATGGACGGGTTTGTCACAGGAATGTCCTTTAACTACACAGACACTCTCTAATTGGTTTGGTGAGTGCGGCCCTCCCTGTAATTACCTACCAAATGCAATCGAGGAGCATCCAGGGACGATGCGTGTAGGTCCGAGCTGATGGGCGCACTCTGTGTCCTTCAGTACATTACCGCGAGATCACCTGAGGAGGGTGACACAGATAGATCTCCCTCATGTGCCCCTCAGGGAGGGGGTATGTGATGGCTTAAAAGCAAGGTAGCCACAGGAGACCCATTGACCTGAGGACAAGAGATGGAGGGGGTGATGGAGTAGAGGAGGATGGGGATAGAGGACGAGGGGGGGGTGGGCTATCTGTGCTCTGCTGTCAGTGGATCTGTTAGCGGTCTGTCAGTGCTGCTTTAATCAAGGACACACCGCTGCAGGACAACAGGCTGGAACTGTCATCTGACCCGACTCTTTAATGCTTGTGTCAAGAAATCCAACCTTCCCGAGAAGCGGAAGAACGTGCAACGTGCTGAAAAAACGTCCATGGAATCACTGTGATTTTGTGCTGACAAGAACCAATCAGGAAATCCCATCAGGAGACGATGGGTGGAGCATTGGGTTGTTTGCAGGTGTGAGGAGGCAGCAGCATGATCACGCCGATCTGCAGGTCAATGCAAGGTGTGTAAATCAGAGCAGAGTCTGTGGTTCTTCCATTCAGAACGTCTAAATGTATCCAGAAAAGATTAATTTTTATCAGTATTTTTTTTAGTAATGTTGAAGGACTAAACATCTATTTACGTATTAATGTAATGGTTCATGTTAATGCTTAGTTTCATCTGACAGTGTTGGAGCGATGGTCCTCATAGTACTGTCATTATAATTCAAACTCTGCAGGTGAAGGTTCACGTCCCACTCCAACTGCAGTCCTATTGAGGTGAGAGCTAGTTTGAACTATTTCAGACAGTTTTCATGCATGCACTTTGCACACGCTGAGCACTAGCAATGACTGGCTAAGAGGTGAGAGTGCTGAGACCTTGAGTAGAGTAAAAGCTTTGTTGGAGGAAGAGTGAAATTGTAAAAAAAAAAAACCAAAAATCTTTGCAGACTCTTGTCTTCTGAAGAACATTTTTTTTCCAGCTGGCAGCATATTAAACGACTAAACACAGGTGGAGCTTTATAGATTTATTTTTCACCGTTGGTTTTATGAAGAGTTTCTACGACAAGCATTGCAGCCTTTTCTCTTCATGTTTTAGAAGAGGAAGACTCCGGTCACAGCGGTGCAGACTCATGGCTTATCAGAGATTTAAAGGTTTGTTTCTCTTTAGGAATGCAACGTACTAAACTCAGCTGTTGCACTCTGTGCCAGTGTCTGTGGAGCTCTGCTGTGGGTTGTGTTCTGGACTTACTGACCGGTTTGGATCAGTGCTCAGAAAAAACTTGTGTGTGTGTGTGTGTGTGTGGTAATGTTAACATTAATGTTATGATTGGTTGGGTAGAGGGCCTTTGATGACATGCTTAATGAGAGGTCTGAGGGAGCAGCTCAGCAGGGTGACGGGGGAGACCTCCCACATCAAACAGCGACCCTTGCCTCCCCCTTGTGACTCCCCCCTCCCTCCCTGAAGACCCTCACCGGCTCCCACAGAAGAGCGAGGAGACAAAAAAGCAAGATGCTGAAAGTTGAGAAATATTTTATTATCTCCGAGAGTAAATGTTTATTATGATCAATCAAGTGCTGCTTTCACTTGGAAGATAGATAATTAAAAAGACCTTTTTACGAGTTTAAATTAAAAAGAATTTTAAAGTTTAAATTTTTGTTCAGATTTTAATTCTAATTCCCTTTGTCACTACTTTGAGACGAGACGTAAAAATAAGAATATTATTTTTAGGTCTTTATGAACTCATGATACTATGACATAAATATTAGTTATCCTATAAACTAATGATTAAACAAGAACTCTAAAATATGTGATAAGATTTATTACCTTTATAATTATGACTACAAGTTTTTTTTAAACTCTCTAATATGAAATTCTGGCAGAAATTTATTAAACTTCCACTATTACATCACATCTTAACTTCAGTTTCTTTGACTAAAGTTAAAACTTTCTAAGAGTTGTGACTTTTTGCGTTAAACCTTCTTGTTATGATTTTATTTATCTTTCTAATGTTCATTTATCAGTAATAAGAGGATGGATTGTTATAAACTTATTTTAAGATGGTTGTAATTTTAGGTTTTTTTCATTATGAGATTTATTAGACATATTATACATGTTTTTATTATTATTATTATTATTATTATTATTATAATTATGAACCAACATACTTCAACAGAAACATGTTATATTATATAGATACTATAAACTAAATTTTAGTCAAAGTTTTCATAATTCTGAATCAATCAACAGCAACTTTCTCATCCAGTTTTCAGCTGCATTTCAGCAGTTTTTACTAGAAATGTGAGATGGTTTCCCAAACTAATCGTATCAAATTCATTTTATATTAAAAACATTTTTATCTCAGGGAGAAGATTTTAGCACATGTATTGACAGATCAATCTATCATAGGTCATCAGGTAATGATGTTGATCCAGTTCAGGGTGGCTGAGGGGGCGGAGTCTGTCCCAGTTGACATCAGGTGAGAAGATTCCTCCATAAACCGGTCAGTAGTACACACACACACACACACATATACACACTCACACACACTGTACAGAAATACAATATTTCAAATGTTCATTTTTCAGTGGGTACCTCTTACAATAGGCGTCCAGTTTTCTGCTAATAAAAGGGATCGAATGGCAAATGGACATTGCTGAGTCAGCATTTTTCCAATTGCGTTGATCACTAAGCGCTTTACACTATTGCATTTACCCATACACACACACACACACACACACACACACACACACAAACCAAACTAATATTTTTCATCTACACTGCAGCCATTAAGCCTGTTTAACCAGTTTTGCTAAGATTAGATGATTTTTTTTTAAAGACTAATTTTAAAATACATATTCTTTTGGTTAAAACACCAGATTCTGCCTTTTTTTTCTGTCCCGTTTTATAACAGCTGGAGGTTGATCGCAGCATCAAATGAGATCATCGGATTTTAGTTGTGCAACTTTGATTTACCATGAAAATGTACATTTGGACATAAACTACATTTTAGATGACTGACAGGACCTTTCACATAGAGCTCACACACACACACACACACACACACACACACACACACACACCACAGAAAAACACTCCTGGAAGATTTAATCTAAAAGAATTTCCTCACATATGCAGGTTGGTACCGATCCGTCTTCCAGGAAGACCACATGAAGCCATCACATCTCAGCAGAGATTCTCAGACCATGCAAAGCAAAGAATCCTAATTCCTCAGCCGTGTTTCAGCTCAAACATGTCATTTTTGTTCCAACTCTGTGTTCAGCTTTAGTTTGAAGAGGTTTTAATATTGTTCTGAAATTGTTTAATTTCCCACTCTGATGTTCCTGTGTGAATACCGATGCTAAATTTCACAAAACACCGGGAAAGATTTATTCAACTCACACTTCTGTAGTCTTTCAGAACAGATCTAAAATCTGCATTTCTTTTTTTTACACTGGAAGTTAAAACAAAAGCGATCCAACATCCCACCTCTGAAGTACAGTGAATGCAGCACGACATGAAGCTGTGTGTGCAGACGGGAAGACTAAATGTAAACAGATCACATAAACACATGCAGGCATGTAGAAAAAGACTTTTAATCTAAAGTTTTACATATCAAGGCATTTTTTATGCTTGCTTTTTATTCTTCATGAAAAACAAGACTAATACTACTGCTACTAATAATAATAATAATAATACTAATATTAATACTACTACTACTACTAATAGTAATAATAATAATAATAATATTAATAACAATAACAATAACAATGATAATAATAATTTTAAAGACAACACAACAATCCCTGAAGGGAAATTTAAAAAAACGGGATGTTTGATATTGGCTTTTTTATTAGATATCGGACGGACCGATTTTGTACGTCTAATTTCCGGTTCTGATGTCAACCAATACTGATATTATTGGAGAAGGTTGTGCCAAACAAATAAAAATATCTAGAAAGCTACACATAACATTTTTTATATTTTGTCATTTTGAGTTAAAGGAGATGTTGAAGAGTTTGATATCTAATATGTCCATGCTGTGTAAAAACTGTCATTAAAAACGTAAAAGCCAATATCAATAATTTCCTATATATTGCATTTTAACGTCAATATCAGCCGATAATAATGGTATACTGATAATATCAGACATCTTTGTTGATATGTGATGTCTGATATTGTGATTGCCCGACATACTCACTTTGGTTTCTCTTCTTTTCTTTTGTTCTTTTAACTTTAACTTGGATTTTACTGTTTCGTAATGAAACCTGCACACGCTCATCAGCTGATCGGGGATTCCTGAGGAGGGAAAATTGGTTCATGTCGTCCTTTGAGCCACTAAATGAACAGAATGACACTTGTCAGATTTAATGATGGATGTTCATACGAGTCAAATAAACCGTCCAAGCTCTGTGTTACTGCTGGAGTACAAACACAGCTTTTCACATGCATGTGTGTGTGCGTGTGTGTGAGCAAGTCTCGCTCTCAGAAGTTTACTCAGCTTGGGAATTACATCTTACAGATGGCTGCTTGGCGAGGGGAACGGGCCAGTGTAACGGGGGAAAATATTATTGCAGCGCTGACCTCTGTTTGAAAGCACTGGAAATGTGAGTGTTTTCTGGGAGTCCTGTCGTCCTGACCTCACAAGACATCATCAGCCTCATCAAAGACTCGGCTCCCCTCACACTTTACTCTCGCATTGTGTTTGAACAGAAAGAAAGGAGGACATGATAATGACTGAGAGGTTACACACATACAAACACACCTGGAACAAAAGCTGGTTTTTCATCTCGCAGGTCAGAGCCATTAAGTGACTATCTGGACGCACCGGACGTGTTTTCCTTAAAGAGCAAAAATCTCTGCGGTATTTACTTTCCACCACGCTCCAGTGCTGAACATCCCTCCACTAGTTCACATCAAAGTGTGTGTGCCGAGGCAAATGTTTGGGAAGTATATTTTACAACTCAGTGGGACTTCTCTCTCCTGCCATCAGCTGGAGGAGGAGAGAGGAAAAGGAGGAAGAGGACGAGTTTCTGTCTCCAGTCAATCCATGAGGTTTTTCCAGGCAGCAGGATTGGTTTTCACTTACGCCGTCGCCAGACGTGATATCTGGCAGATTTACAGAGGAGGCAGAAAATGTTCTCATATGATGCAGATTTAATGGAAACGCTTCTCAGCAGCTGATTACAGCTCCAAGGACTACACAAAGAGCTGACATGACCCTTCAGAGATGCTAAACTGGGAAAAGTTTACTTTCTCATCACAGACGATGACATGCAAACATCTTGCAATCGGTTCTCCACATGTCACAGTTTTATATGCTGAAGGAAAACCTGCAGAGCAAGAAGAAAGAACATGTTTTTCCTCCTCAGAAGCATCGGTACACTGCAGAGAAATCGCGTAGAAAAAGTTCGTTTCATGAGGATAAGTAGCTGTTTATCAGCATGTCACAGTCCAGCAATCTGACATCACCTGGAAATTTCTGCCATGCATCAAATCATAATACAACACGGATATTAGAAGATGAGAAAAGTCTCACAAACAAGCATATTAATCTGATTTAGCAAGAAAATCACGTGTTCAGAAAAAAATTATACATTCAACAAAAGAGAAACAGGATTACTGGTCTCAGGTCAGGATGGTTTGTGATGCCTGAAGTTTTTAAATTACTACTAAAATAGAAAAAAAATGAAAAATGAATAAAAGAAAAAGTAGAATTGTGTTCCTCTGTTTGAACTTCCTGAAATGTGGAGACTATTTCATCTATCTGTGCCCATGAGACAAAAAGGAAAGGAATAATCATTGTAAAGCTTCAAAAATATAAGTGAAACGTTCAATAATTCTCCAAGATTCTAATTTATGAAGTTGAGGTGATATAATAATTACAGTTAATATAAAATAAAATGATAAACCTGCTATTTATTGGTCTACCTGCCAAATCTGAACTGGTGTAATGGGGAAAGCTGGAAGACTCCCCTTGTTTCGGTGTGGGGAGATGTGGATCTGAATGGAGAGGCAGAGGAGGTGCTTTTATTTTAATAAATGAAACAAACAGGAGAGCACAAACAAACAAACAATGAACTAGCAAATGAAAATAGAAACACAGTAGAAACAACGAGACTCGGGCAGATTGTTTACCTGGTTTCAGTTAATCCAAAGTAAAAGGAAGGAGACGCTAAACAAAATACACAAGGGGAAAACTACAAAATAAGACATGAAACCAGAACAAAAATACACACAATAAACACTAAACCATGACATTCCTCTTGTCCTTAAAGATCATTTATATCAAGCTGTTTTATAAAGTACTTTAATGTTATCGTTAGCAATCTTACACAGAGACGTTTTCCTCTGGGTGAAGTGGTTCCTCGTCCTGATAGTAGTCGATACATTCTGTAATAATGATCTATAAGAAATATAGTTAGACTCCTCAGTTTACTGTAAATCTGTAAAAACTCGGAACAATCCAAACATTCGGACCCACATTGAGTTGTTAATTTTTTTATATTTCGTAAGCTTCTTCTCCTGGCTCCCCTCCTCCCCCTCCAGCAGCGCATACCTGATAGCCACACCCTGCATATAAACAGCGTGTTAGGATGAAAATACAAAGTAGTGAAGAAGAAACTTGGAAGGCAAACATGGCTGAGAAAAGCTGAGAAAGAAAACATCGTTGGTGGAAAAAGCATTAAAAATGGGATAAAACGCCTGTTTCAGGTTGTATGTTTGGCCCTAAAGACATCATCACAGGAAGTATCATAATCTCATCTGGTCCTTCAGTCACAAACCAACTAGCATCCCTCCTTTTCAGTAAAACCCTGGTTTCCATCTGCAACCACCTGAAAACACTTGGTCTTGGTGTAAGCTTGACTGAACGATGAGCAGATCATGTTTTAAAAGTCACTTCTGGTTCAGTTTTTCCAGTGACCCAGACAGGGTTGAAGACCAGAACAATGTTTCACCAGTCAGGTTCTTCATGTCCCTCAGCTGCAGCTTTCAGCACCTGCCTGATGAAATGATGGAGATCTGGTGGATTCCTGTGGCTTTTTTTGTCTCGGAGCTGATGTGTTTGGATCATATAGAGTCCCTTATTCTGCATCCCGTCATGTGATATAAACCCATGACTTCATGCATATGAAGATCGGCGCCACGGAGACCTGCATGTAACCTGCTGCTATCAGAGAGCCAATGGGAGCAGTGGCAGGAGTGTGTCGTGATGAGCGGTTCATCCACCGTTAAGTCGTTAAATGGAGGCTTATCATGAAGGACGAGCTTTGTTACAGTCGCCCCATTCAGAAATTAAAGGGACGGTACAAAACTATGAGCAGGACGAAAGGTTTGAAAGGTCTGATAGGTCATACGTGACTCCAGTTAGAGGAGCTGGATGTGAACTTGCCCCCACAGTGACTCGTCAGCGCATTTTCCTCTAATCTGAAGCATTTCCCCTCATTTTATCTGTAATCTGTCCATCTTTCCTGCAAAGAGGCATTTCCTACTGTCTGATAAGAGACTGTGAAGCTTCTGTTGACTGAATTAACTGTTTTAAAGTTATTAAACCAAACTGCAGGGTTGTTATCATCTTGATAGCGTTGCCATGTTTTCATTCAGAGGCTCAGGGAAGGACGCCTTATTATGACAACAGCATGGTGAAAATGAAATCCTACAGACTATAAGACGGTAAGAAAGTTACAGAAACCAGCATCTAAAAGTAATTAAACTCTAAATGACAGGGAAAAACATATGGTCCCATTAAAGCCTTGATGAGCATCACAGTCGCCAGGATTTTGGTTTATTTAATTGAAGGTTTTACATTTTAATGAGGTTAGTGTTTTTAGTGACTTATTTTAAAGATTTATTCTCCATTTCTTAACCCAGTCAGACCCTGAGTTAGCTTAACACTTAACACACGGTTGATATTTCATGACCTCCTGGTCAGAGTTGGTTTTTACCAAGAATTCCTTCATAGCAAGTTTCTATGTCAAACTTTAAGCTGTGGATCTATTTACAATGTCTAAAAATGTTTTTGTCACATTAATTCATGTATGATTTATCATCAATAAAGGTTTTAGAGAGCAGGGAAAGTTGACTTTTTTCTTAAGGTGCAATTGTTGACTTTATTCTTTACTTTTCTTTGTGTTTCTCTTTACATGTGTCGTGTGTGCCTGTGTGTGTTTTTGTGCAGCGTGCAGGACAGCAGTTTTCTGTTTTTAGATGTGCTTTATAAATAAAGTTGCCTTGCTTTATTTTGTTTTGGTTTTATAACACTTGGAATGAAGCGTCTTTACAGAATCATGTTCTGTTTCACAGAAGCCACAAAAACTTATATATTTTACTTAATTTAAAAAGTGATGTGAACTTTCTGGAGCTGTCAGAATATACCTCCGAAATCCTCAGAAACATGACCTGTAGTGTTTCACAGTTTTTAGAGTCCATAAAACCATCATTGTCCTCGATGCGACCCAACCTGGCCCATTCAAAATCCATTTAAACAGATACGGGTCGAATATGACTGAAACAGCCTCAATGTCCAAACATTTGTAGCACCTTTACTAATTTCTATGGTTTTTAGGCCACATTAGGCTAAGTCATCAAATTTCTGGCAGAGGTGGAGAGAAACAAGCAGAAATGAGGAGAAAAAAGAGCAAATAAAAAGAAAAGAAATATTAACAAAAAGCAGAGTGTACAGAAGTCATACCAGCAGGCCACCATGCACTTCTTTTAGACGGATTTTCCCACTTTTTCCTCCTGTTTCTTCATTTATTTCAACATATTTATCAAGAGGGGTGGGGGTTAATGTCCTCCTTCTGGTCCCACCATTTCACACCATGACCTTAGCTGTTAGCAGTAGCTTGCTATCAGATACATGGAGGGCATGTTTGTAACTTATCTGCATAAATAATGAAACAGTATTACCGTTCTCTACTTCATAACCTGACAGGACACTCCAGCTTGTGCAAGATGTTGACATTTGTACATTTATGTCCCTCTGCAGCTTCGGTAGTGGTAATAATGTGCTTAAATAGTGAGTTGCCAGAGAGCGCTACTTGGTTGTTTGCATTCAGTTAGTAAACTGCTTGATGGGGAATTAAGCACTTTCATCTGATGATTAATTTTATTTGGAAATCAGTCAAACCGAGTTTTCATTGAAAATTTGCTTTAATCTTTTAAAAAACTTCTTTTGCATTTTAATATATATTAATTTCAACACAATAAGTGGAAAATATTTCTAACCTTTCCAAGTCAGATATCCTTCATGTTCCCTTCATGTTTCAGTCTGCAAAACAGATTGAACACGCTGACATTCATCCTGCCGGTTAACCAGCAGGCTGCAGAGATTTTATTTATCCTCCTTAGAAAGTGCACCATGGAAATCCCACCGCAGCTAATTGCATAAAGCTATTACAGTCGGGAAGACGTATTCGCTTTTAAGTGTGTGGACTGTTTGCTGCAATTTGTTCAACATTTAAGCTAATGATATTAAAGTCAATCCATTAAGCAGGTTGGAGGGCGTTTTCGTGTGGCAGGATGTGAATGGGCATGTGTGTATGTGTGTGTGTGTGTGTATGATGGGGGGAGGGAGCAGCTGGTTGGCCACGGATTGACTTAACCTCTGTCACTTTGATGGCTTTTGTGTTTTACACTGGTAAAAAAAAAAAAGAGGGCAGATGTCCCGGACACGAACACACACACCCATCTAGCTTGTTAAAGAAGAGGATTTAGGTTTGCAACACTGGAGAAAATGCTCAAACTTTGCAATAAACATGGTTTTTAACTCAGTTTCTACCTCAGAAAGCTGCTGCAAGTCATTTCCCAACATAATGTCATGGCAGAGTATATAAGCATCACACCCATGCAGAACCTTTTCAGTGACATGCACTCACATTTTAAGCTGTTCATGCATGTGCAAAATAAAATGCTATGTTGTTTGGGTAAAACCTCGTGGCAGGGTCCATCCCCTCACCAGTCATGTGCAAGATGGCAGTATGCAATAAGTATGTCGTTTAATTAGAGCAGGATGCATTCTCCAGAGATTTGCTTCATCAACCAACAGTAAACATGACTTAAATCACAGATGAAATTATCAAACTTGTGACCCTGTAAACACGTCTTTGTTAGACACTGTGGTGTTTTTTCAGGACGTAACTATGATGAAACAGGAAGGAAAGGAAGAAGAACAGGTGCAGAAATATAATTACTGCATACAACCAACACTTTCAAACTGCTTTGGCTGAAGGATAATCATCCTGATCATGTTTTAAATGAACCGCAGTGACGAGCACACACTTTCCTGAAGCAGAAGCTACACCAGCTCATGGATGGCACCACACAGGACACACAGCTCCTCCAGACATCTCCAACTCTGTTGTCATGTGTCCAGAATGGACCGAGAACTGAGAAAAATGATAATAATCCAACTTGTTCTCATTTCCAGGATGTCACTGCTGTCATTCTGACAGATTCTCACACGTCTTTGATCCATCACCATCTCAGACACACGGATGGCAAACATCATGAGATGTTTACACATGAACAAATACAAAGGTTCTTGCAAAGAGCCTGTAGAGGAGGTGGAGTCCTTTTGTCACAGTGCTAAAGACAACCCTTTCACCTTGTAATACATTTTGTTGCCACAGGAGGGCAGTCTCAAAGTCTGTGTAATAATCTGAGGTGTGGGCTTATCTTGCTTTTGTTGAACCTATCAAAAATCAAAAGTTGACAAAGAGCGGCTTTGTGGGTAGAAAAATTAAGTTTGAATGCAATTGTCTGAACTTCTGTCCTCCTAGTGCTTCAAAATACTTGTTTAAAAACTGATAATACCAAAACATGTTTAAAAAATGCTTTTTCTGACCATTTATTCATAAAACTTCTTGTGATATTTCATGCGAGATTTTGATTAACACAGATGTTAGTTTAAATCATGTTAATGAGGTGCACGCTGATTGATCGCTGGAAGTCCAGCACCGGAAGGGGAGCCCAGTATGTCCGATGCTAAAAACAGCTAGTGATAGCAAGCTAACCTCACTGCAGCCGCTTTCTGAATTCAACCATATATGTTTGAACCTGACTCTGAGCCCGAGAGAGAAGATACCGAGATGGTGGAAGGAGCATGTTTACAACAAAATGTCTCTGAATGGTGAAGTTGTCATTTTGCCTGTAAACAAAGTCATAGCATGTTGACAACAAGTCATGTCGTTTATGTCAATATGTCTCAATTTTATTCTGTGTTGGACTACTTTTAAAACAATGAATGTACTTTTTAAAAAAATCCAGAGTTTGAGATGTAAAAAAAATGAACTAATGTTGACCGCTGCATCATATTTCCCTACCAAACTTACACCACACGCCACACCGAATTTACCAGCAGCCAGAAAAGCACACACACATTTTAATGACATGGAACTGCATAAAGCAGCGCATTTACTTCAGGTCTTATTTACCATCAGTGTTGTGTTGTTTTAGTCAGGAGTCTGCAAATTGTTGTGACTTTACATGACAGATCTGGTTAATTTAGCCACTGTGTGGCCGTGTTACACAGATTAATAACATGAAGTTAAATATCCTGTATAAATTAAGTGTCACGGTTTGGCTGCAACATCCTGATGAGGCTTCCTGCTGACCTATGTAGACCCATGTTTTATATATGAAGCATCACCTACCATCTTTTATGTTCTAATTATTGTCTCTTTTAAGCTGCACATGTGGAAATTCTGCTACAATGCTAATAGAAAGAGGACAGGGACAGCAAGATATTACTTATTACTGTGCTAAGAAAATAAAATGCGGGGGACTCTGGTTGGGCACCTCCTTCGCCACCTCCTGGGCAGATGCATGGCTGGCTCTGGAGTGGGGGGGTTGGGATCTGTACCTGGGGGTGACTGTCGGTTACCCGGGTCTCTGGGTTCTCCTGGCCTTCCTCTAGCTGTAGGCGGGCGGGGTCACATTGGCATGATCACTCTTCTCTAAACACGTTCCACTCTGAATGTTCTGCATGAATGTTCTGCATGTGTCACAGTCACTGAGTCATCCAGCAAGTTTATTCACTAACAGCAGGTACCTTTCTTTCTGTCTTTTTGACTTAACTTGCTAGTTTCTGGTCCTCATGATTGTCAACGGTTTTGTTCTCCACGAATCTAGAGTTGGCTTGTGTGGGTGTATATATTTATGTGTGTGGGTGGGTATGTGTGTGTACTTATGTGTATGTGTATGTGTATGTATGTATGTGTATGGATATGTATATATGTATGCATATGTGTGAGTGTATGTGTATGTATGTGTATGTGTGTGTATGTGTATGTATGTGAGTATGTATATGTGTATATATGTATATATATATATATATATATATATATATGTGTGTGTGTATGTATGTGTATATGTATGTATGTATATCTATCTTTATGTATGCATGTATGTGTACATGTGTGTGTATGCATGTGTATGTATGTGTATATGTATGTATGTATGTATATATGTATATATATAATGTATGTGCGAGTGTATATACATATATATGTAGGTGGGTATGTATGTGCATATACATGTATGCATTGATCTCTTTCTTTTGGTTTTTTTTTTTTTGTTTTTTTATGTTCTCTTTTCTGTTCTCTTTCTGCCCCTTTCCTGTCCTTTCCGGTCGGGTCCAGCAGCATAAACTCTGTAATACAAGCTATTATCCAAAACAAATTGAAAAATAAAATAAGAATCAAGAAATACAAGGGGATCATTACATCTACAAAAGTTCCCCTTGGCAAAATAAATTTGCTCAGCAGAACACAGCATCCAGAACATCAGTCTGCTTGCTTAAATGCTGGACAAGACAAAAAAAAAGAAAAAAAAAGAAAGAAAATAAAATGTCTTTTTCATTTCTCAGGTACTAAGAAGGAAGAATGAATCTCCAAACTCCCCCGTGTCTGATCCAACATCCTAGCATGATACCTGTCTGTTTAAATGCTTTTTCATTACAAAATGCAGGAAACATGTATAAGCAGGATTGTGTACATTTAACTATTGGAGGAAATGAGAGGGAAGTTTTTTCTTTTATACCCCAAAAATTCAGAAATAAAGCTGTATATGCTCTTGCCATTTTATATAACAAATTGTAACTTTGCTGCAATCACGTAGGAGAAAAGCAATTGAATTAAAGTAAATACATAACTTTACCATATGCACATTTCGGCATCTGACTTTGAAATGTAAAATGTAAAGCTGAAGTAAAAAAAAACCAAAAAAACAGCTCATTAAAACACAATGTCATTCAGAGACAGTTTGCAGGAAACATGCTCCTTCCACCATCATCTCTCTCAGGCTCATGTTCTCTCAGTCATGTTCAAACATACATGGTTGAATTCAGAAAGCTACTGCTGTCAGTCAGCTGCTATGACTAGCTGCTGTTTTTAGCATTGGACGTACTGAGCCTGCCCCACTTCCAGCACTGGACATCCAGTGATCAATCAGCAGGCACCTCGTTAAGATTATTTAAACTAACATCTATGTTTATCAAAATCTTGCATGAAATCTCACGAGAAAAGTTTTATTATGAATAAACAAGCACTTCTTAAATTTTTTATTTATTTATAAGGTTTTTAAACAATTATTTAAAAACACCCCTTTAATTTTCCACAAAAGCATTTTATGATTGGCATTGTTTTGAAACACTTTGAACTGTGATTACAAGAACTTTAAAGCAGGTTTGAACTTTGTTAAATATTTGGTTTATTGAAGCTGTTTCATTATTATTTATGTGGTTTGGTTTTAAATTTTGTTTACAATTTTAGGTGCTTGTTTTTCCCCGAAATGGGACCACAGATAAAAAATTAATGTTCATTAATGTTTGGTCATTAATATGCACTGTCCCCTTCAAATAAATTAAATATAGTTCAATTTATTGGCTAGATGGGAAACTCTCAGTTAAAGGCAGGAAGAGCAGCCTTTAACACTGGCAGGAAGAACCAAAGAATCCTTTAAAATCAAGCAAAGCGGGGGCAAAACAAACAGCATTAACAGCAACTTCGAACGTGGCTTTACTGAACAATTAAAACCAAGAAGTACATATAATGTATGGATAATTAGGTGAATGGATGCAGGTGAGTGACGAACAACAAGGGACAGGTGTGGCCATAGTTAGACAAGGAGAAGATAAAGATCATTGAGGGCATTTGGGAACAATGCAGGTAACAAGCTCAAACTAACTCCCCTTTAAAAAAGAAACAAAAAAAAAAAAACAAAAAAAAAACATGACAGACCAAAGAACAAGGTGGAAAAACAAAAAACATTTTTAAAAACTCCAGAAACCCTCTAAATGAAAGCCTTCTGGACAGCCAACAAAACAAACACCAGGAAACAACGACAGACAAGGCGACTCAAGCCTCAAACAGGCTGGAGGTTAAACCATACAAAACAACATATATAAACCAGCAGTAATGGAGGGAAATTACATTAACATAAAGGTTAAATGCTTAAATATAAACACATGAATCTAGCTGTAGTAATGTGGAACGCTCTGTGTCTGAATTAAGACTTTATAATCAGATTCACATTAGGATTCATTTCCCCTTTGGCCTCATTGTTCCTCCCTCCCTGCCTCCCTGCTCTGAGTGAAAGGGAGTTCCCTCTGTGATGAATGTTAACCAGTCGGAGGATGAGAGTGGGCCAAGCACCGCAGTGTTGTTGTGATCCACTCAGGCAGATCAGCATTTGACTGAGAAGTTTTTAATAGCCCTCTGGAGTTGCTCCATAAATAGCTTGGCTCTGGCTATTATTTGTCCCCGTTTCCCTTCTTTTGGGAGGGACACCATTGTGTGCCATGTTACCAAGCCAAAGCAATCATTTTCACGGCTTTGGGCAGTTTTGGGGGAGGGTGATGTGGATGCTTCCGATTTATTGTCTACTCTCTATTAAAATGTTGGGGTGAGATTATAGTTGAGCTTCTCCTAATCAAACTATGTTCATTTTCACATTACTCACTGCGTTAAAGCTGCAAACAAAGACGGGAAATGATCAGAAATATCAACTTTTACTGATATGACAGCCAACTTCTAAAGTTTGAATCCAATATTCGACCTTAATCTCGCTTTCCCTGGTCTTTTATCATGCTTTGTGGCCAAAATAACCTAAATCCACTGGAAAATTCCCTGTTTTTGGGAAAATAAAAGTAGATTGAGAAATGTAATCTGATTATTTAGTGGAAAAGTTAATGGATTTAAGAAATTACACAATAAACTCAAGTCCATTTGAATTAACTTTGACAGTATGAACAAGATGAAGCTTCATACACAGATGGCAAGTCAAAGACAGCATCTAATCTTTCACTTTGATCCGGTCCTCCGTCAGACCTCTGCAGGGCTGGACAGCAGTGTTTACATGGACAACTGCAGCTGAACAGGCTGCAGGTTGTATCACTACCGTGGTCGTAAACAGAACAGAAAATCTGAGGCGTATTTACATGGAAACCTGCCTAAAGAGTCCTGTGAGGTCAGAAATCCCAGCTGTCCCTCTGAAGCAGCATGAACTTCCTGTGAACTCCAGAAAGTGAAGGTTTACCTGCTGATGAACCCTCCTCCTGCCCCATCCTCTGGGTGGGTGGTCTCTGCATTCACAGCCACAGGGTGATGGAGGGGTGGAGAGGGAGGTGGATCAGCGGCCATTGTTAAAGACAGAAAGGAACCCTGACACCATTCATTAAGTAAATTAGCTCAACAAGGCATTTTTGTGTCCATCACTGTAACTTAAACCTGCGTAGCTTCCACATTGAGCCTCCACTCTCGCCTTGCATCATCCTTTTAAACATGGCTGTGACTGAAAATGAGCACCCACCCCCACAACCCTGACAGATGCACCCATGTTGCTTAATTTTGTTAACATTGCCTAAATGTGAGTTAAATCAGGCCTGCATGATAAAGATACCTCCAAGTCCAATCAGCTGTTATTGACTGAAGACACATGCAAGGAGCCCACCAGAGGCTGTAAATCTCAAGTGTCAACTTCAACCTGAAGTGTGTTGGAGGAGAACTCCAGTGTGAAAATACTGGTAGGAGTGCAACAAGTCACTGCTTTACATACAAGGATACTTCTTACAGCCCATTTCGGCTCCTTTATGTACATAAATGGGGATGTTGTACATTGCTGGCCCATATATTTCCATGCATCTGTTACGTTGCCATGGTTATAAAGTCAGTCCATCCACTAGTGGGCAGTGGTGACCTCAGAGTTCACTTGAGTTTGGTGGCTGTAGCTACGCACACACTCACACAGTCTCTGCAAATGCTCTCTGCCTTGCCTATAGTTGTTAATGTAGTTTGTCTCATCCAGTTCTTCTTCTTTGGGTGCTTTTTATCTGGCAGCATCTGCATCATTTTCTTACTGTTACTTTTCTTCTTCTCTGCTTTTCACTTTCTCTGGTTGCATGTCAGCTACACAACTCCACGCCAGCCCTGTAATTTCTGGTTGTATTGCTCTATTTTCTGCATTGTAATGGATAGATAATCCACTTGAAAAAGGGACCAAAATATGCACATATCCAAAGCAGGAGGCTTACAAAACAATCCATCTGGGCTTTTAATGTGCTTTACGATTCATTTCTATTTGGAAGTTGATTTGTCTGATCACTAGTTATGTTAGAGAAAACTCAGCTGTGGAAAGTCTGAATTTAGATAATTTGTATTTTCACTGCAGCGTCACAGAGGCAACAGCGTAAACTGATAACATGCCTGTTCTTTTCAATGTCACGATTTTATATCTGGCAGCTAAAAAGATTAAAACTTTTTTAAAATCACTGTAACCACTTTTTGTTGTGGAAAAATACATTTAAAATTCCTGCTGCAGAACCTTTGGCAGCCTTTATGATTGCATGCATTTGACATTAACTGCCTGTAGGTCAAATAAAGACCAGATCACACTTTCACAACTGGGATAATGTCCTCCAAGGTGACCATTATCAGAAATTAATGGACGACGTGGAGGCGTGAATCATCCATGGCGAGTATCATCCCTTACATTACATAAACTTAGAATGTCTAGTCATATGGTTGATAACTTTAATAACTTTTTTTCACAGTCTATGACATCATGTGACATAGTATTTTGATTTATGGCATCATGTCAAATACCAGCAAATATCAGGATAGTCTGCTAGACTCGGTCTGATTGGGGACTCAGCTCAGTTGTAGGGGGGTGTATCCGTGCAGACTGAGATTCTGTTCATGCTGCACTTTGGTCAAACAAACCAAACCATTAGAATAATATTTCCACAATTTCACCAAAGGTGGCGGTGTCCTAGTATTTTAGCAAAAGAGAGGACAAGACCAGCGTGAAGAAGAAAACCTCCGTCTGCCAGCTAAACATGGAGACAAAACTATCGCTGTTTTGAGTTTTTTATTTTGTCTTATGCAAGTATACTGCAGAAATACACTGCAACAATCGGAGCGGTATGAACAACAGACGAGGCAGAGGCGCCTTAATGTGAACTGCTACCCACAATGCAATGCTAAGCCAAATGCAAGAAATGGCTTTTTCTAGTCCGCTTCCTGTATTTCGTCAACTTGAAACGGACTGAGACCTGCAGTGGTACGCAGACCAGGTCCGCTTCTTTGAACCAAATCAGACTTCATTTGGCACATTTGCATGTCCCCAAACAATCGGTCTTTCCAAGCAAACAGACTCTGATTCAAATCAAATAGGGTTAAGGTGAACGTCCTCTTGATGTCAACATTTGGCCATTTTGAATGAGCTCCATGGCAGATTCAGAAAAGAAAGACCGGACAGGATGCTGAATGAGCCTTCGATAGGGGCTGTGAGGTTGGCTATAGTGGTAGGAAAAAATTGCAGAAGCTCAGCTCTTCAACTTTGTCTTGTCTTTATTAGTTACAAAAATAAAACGCATGAGTCAGCCATGCGCCAGCTAGCAGTTGGACAAACAATATTCAATGGCTGCTCAATCACAACAAAAATGCTCTCTCGTGCCTGAAGCTTCTCCTCCTTTATACTGGAGGCCCCTCCTACAAGACAAACCAACATTAATTGACGTTCACTTTACAATTAATACAATGCCTAGATACAAACTATACTACGTATGTCAACCTGCCAGTAAAATTTAGCCAACGCTATAAACATTCCAACATGGCTCGATATATACATATAAAAAATATATTATTCAATAAAGATCAGTCACGTTACCATGAACAGGAAACACCCCTTCAAGGTCTCGACACATGGTACATTTCACCTGCTCTATAAAGGTATTTGGACACTCACCATTCTGGTTCACCTACTCTCTAGGAGGCATGGTCTACACCTTGACAGGGGCTGCTAATATGTAGTAATATGCCAAAGTTTAAACTATTTTAAAATTAGACTGAAAATGCACCATTCTTCTCCATGTAAGGTCTTTATACACGTTCTTTTCAAGCTGGAACTGATGTGGCTTCAGGTCAATGTTGTGTGAAAGTGCAGAAGCAGAATGAGGAGGTAGTTTAATTTTATGCCTTGTTATATACCTCTGAGCAAGCAAGGGAAGCAGTAAAGGAGCTGTGTGTATGTGTGTGTGTATGTGTGTGTGAGCACAAGCCAGCATCTCCTCTCCATGTTTTATTTTCAGTCCAAGGCGAGTCAGAAGAGACAAACTTTTCCTTCTGAGAGGAGTTGCTCCTCTATAGTATTTCAGATCTCACAAGGAGTTTGATGCCCACAACATGCTGGTGACACAGTCACTTGACCTGCATTTGAAGCATTCTACCAATGTGGACAGTCAGCAAAATGCTCAGTTCACCCGCTATCGTTGTGTGATGGATGCATCCAGAGAACATTTTATATGTCACTCCGCATGCCAATGCAGCTGGGACGTGTCACGTCTCCACTGATTCTGCTGAGCTGTAACACTTGCACAGGGAGATGCTGGTGCAGGATTAGCTCGGCTTTTTGACTCATGCGTGTTGAACAAAAATGGCTCAGAATCAGGTTCAACCACGATGTGAAAAGGGCTTTAGACGTAGACTTCCTTCTGATGGCAAATAAAGTGATTTTCCTCTCAGCATTCACATTAAGACATTCAGAGAGTCTCCTGTAATATTTCCAGGCAGCAGAAGATCAGTTTTAATAAGCGTTGCTGCTGCCGTTAGGGGTGACATTCGTGAGTTACTACGAGTTGTAAAGGATGTGATGAATTCACAGTGCTGTTACAGCGGTCACATAAAAGCTTACTATGAAAACATGGTGTAAAACTGCCTGTTTTACTGGAACAAGTGTTACCATTATGTTGTGGGACAATATTACAGCGTCCTGCTGGTGAAAAATGGATGCACTGATGTACAGACGGCCTGCGCCTCGTTCCCTGCTTTATTACTACGTCTGTAATTATAAACAGAAGCTGTTAATGCTGCAACTGTTTGTTCAGCAACAGTTTTATACAGAGAGCAGGTTTGGTTTCATTATGTATGAGGTGTGTTTTATTGAACCAGGAGTGACTGCAGGGTCCGTGTTTATCAAACCTAAGAATTACCCCTGAGAAGGAGAGCAAACTGAGGAGTCAGACACGAATCTGAAGACCAACAGCTGCTGGCAGGGAAATGCTGAAGAGACACATCTGCAAGAGTTCATTATGTTAGAAAAATGTGATATTCCTGCTCCTTATAAGCCAGTTAATGTCTGGTGCTAATAATAACTCCTAAATAGATGTTACTACCTTCCAAAAACTTGCAGCTGCATTAAAGAGCTTAAAGACTTGAAGGTTTGCTGAATTTTCAGAAGGAAATCATGCTGCTGCATGTATGATACAGACTGGTGACGTAAAAGGGACAACATGTGGACTCCTGAGCAGTCTGCAGAGTCAAAGATGTTAAATAGCTGTTAGCCAGCTATGCATCGTATGGGTGCATCCACATCAGGATAGTCGGCTAGACTCGGTCTGATTAGACTGTCTGACTCGGATCAGTTGTAGGGGGGGTGTATCCATGCGGACGGAGATCGTGTTCCCTCTACACTTTGGCCAAGCGAGCCAAACCATAAGAATAATATATCCCCATTCCCACCAAAAGTGGCGCTGCACTAGTTTTTAGAAAAAGAGAGGCCAAGAGCCGCGTGAAGAAGAAAACTTTCCTTCACTTACGAGCTAAAAATGGAAATGAAACTATCAGTCAGTTCCAGTCATCGAAAAGTTGGCTCTAGTTAGGCAAGCTGTCTTGGCCTCTTTAAAACTTTTGCTTAGCTTTTAACCCTTTAAGGTCAATGAAAATGTTTAATGAAAAGTCCAGTTTTTTGAGTATGATGTCTTTCTTTGACCCTGTAACAAAATGTAAAAACAACTTTTTTTGGTTGACATTTCCTGTTTATTACCATGTGATTCATCAAAATTATTGATGAATAAATACCTTCTGGTATTTATTACAAGACAGAAGATAAGTATCAGATTGTGTGAAACAAAATTTTGAGCAGAAGTTGTTAAAAAAAAAAAAACCAAAAAAGAAAAACCAAACATTTTTTTCTATAAAATGATGCAAAACGTCTGAGAAACTGGATGCATCAAATAAAACACCTTTAGTTGGATTTTTATTTAATATTTCTATCACTTTATTATGATTATTCAATACTTTGCTTCTTAGTGTATCTTATTGTTGTTTTTATTGTCTGTCCTGCAACACTTCAATCAACTGATATATTAAATGATCTAGTGAGTAAATTCAACCAGATGTGACATTTTATTGTTTTCAGTATAAAATATCATAATATAAAAGCTGAAGGAGGGGGGGGGGGGAACTCATACCCACATGAAAACACCTCTCAGCTCGTCTTCATTTCAGGAGAAAAGAAATTTTCTGAATGAATCTAAATTTTTTGTTTGTGAGCAGAGCTTGAATCCAATTCCAGGGTTATCACTTTGATAAATAGATGCCTTGCTTATTAAGGGCCCTTCAGTTACAGGGTCACTTAAAGTGAGTGACAGTGGCCCCTGAGAAATCGCTCCTTCATTTAAGTGCATTAATTAAAGTGCTGATGTGTTTGTGGCTTTTATAGGAGCTACAGCTCGGCGGTATCGACACGGCGTGCGGCAGAGACAAATGGAGCAGCTGCCATGTTTGATTAATGGCTGCTTTAACATACATGTTAGCTGTGAAACAATTCAAACGTAATAATAAAAGAGCACATCCGTCACTGCTCAAACAGCTGCTCTCATAAACTCAGACGAGGATGAATCATTGCGAGAGCTTTTCAGACTTGACATCATCCAGTCGAGGCTGCTTGACAACATTTTCTGACGTTCCTCTGAGTCTGCAGCCAGTAAACACCTGCTTTAACCAGCCTAACACACACACTGAACTAGTCCAACTTAGTACCAGATCATGCTCCTACCCATCACAGCAGTTCAGATGTGAGCTCTGCTACTGCTAACCAGAGCATTTTCTGGATGGAAGGAGATCTCAGCATGCAGAAGAAGACAGGGAGGTGGTAGGCGATGAAATGCTGTGCTTGTGTTTAAAAGTCAATGTGAGGCAAGGATCTAAATATCCCAATGGCCAAAAGCGATGAGGCGAAAGCAGAACTGATCCAAGATCAGGGGACAGGATGATGATTAAGTGGCAGAGCAACAAGAGCTAACTGATGAAACACAGGTGTAAACTAAGGGGGGGAGTGTTTAAACTGAATGAAACAGTGAATACAGACCATGAACCTCTTTGTGACTAGGGCACAGGTACAGAGGGGAGGCGCAGATTTGAACAGTAGAGAAGATTTTTGTACATGGCAGGAAGAACCAAGCCTAATATAGTAAAAAAAAGAAAAAAAGAGATAAATTTAGTTAAAAGAATAAAGTGGCATCCAAACCAAACACAGTTCCAACCCCAAACAACACGAACAACATGAGAACATCACGTCTACTTCAGATCATTTCTCTACTTCAAGCGAAAACATGGTGTCGTATGAAAACAGAGACTTTGTCTCGTCACTGTGGGATAAAAACTCAGAGCTAGCAGCCAAAGGGGAAAAAAAAACATAAATCATGTCTTGCTTTTTCCTTTTTGTAGTGAAAAGTTTTATTCCAGCTCTAAAAAATACTGCTAATGTGTCTCCTATGATTCAGCTTTTGTTTTAAATTAATCATAAAGTCTCTGCTAGTTTCCATGGAGATGAAGGTGGTTTTACAGTAACGTATTCACTCCTTTTATCGTATAGACTTCACTTCTTTTATGGTGTTTTTAGGGTGAATTTTGGGTGCTTCCTTGGATTGTCCTGACTCTGACCATTAGAGGAGGCAATCACCAGCATCAGCCGATGGCTTCCTGAGATATTTACCTCTATGCTGTAAAACTGAACAATGCTAAAAAACTGGGGTTGCATCTGGAAGGGCATCCAGCATTAAATATGTGCCAATGAAAAATGTACACATTCAGCTTCCATACCAGATTGGTGCGAGTTGTGGCGTCCCCTTGACAAAGAGGCAAGGCGGAAAGGGGAGGAGCACTGGGCTTCAGGTGAATTTACTCTGACACAGTAACATGTATCTTGTGGTACTTTCACATGTCCCAGCCTTCTTCTGAGTACACAATAACACATCTAGCTCCATTAGACGCCGACATATACTTCATTTATTTCTTGTGTATAATTCGACAAGAAAAATTAACCTCATTAGGAAGTTAAAATAAGGAACATCTCAAAATTAAATCATACAAGCCCCAAACAAAAGCTTGAAGCCATAAAACAGACTACGAGTGGGCTACAGGGTTCAGCTGAGATGATTCAACAGAAGCACTAATTTCAGAGTTTAAAGATCCTCATCAGAACGACAGTCATGCTCCCCCACCAGATGTCACTGTGAGGAGAATCAGACATGGAGGATACGTGTGAATTAGATGCTTTGAAATCTAATCTAAGTGAGTATAAAGGGAAACATAGAGGCTGTGTCCAGAACTGGTTTCAGTCTCCTGGTGGCGTTTCCAATCAGCCACACATTCCTGCCTTCATCAACACCAATGAGATGAATATTTCTGCTGTGTCATCCTTATCAGGCTGAGCTGGGCCGAGCCACGACACCTCATTAACATACCAGCTGCCGCGGCGACCAGTTTGCACAGTTTGTGTTAGCTGATAAGCTGCAAAGGCTGTATTTACTTACTGAGACTAATATTATTGTTAGACATGATGTTGTTAAGTGACGGGCTGCTTATGCCACAGAATGACTCTTCACTCAGTCGGGAGGAAATCATCAACAGTAGATCATAACGTACAGCTGGATCAGATTCTGTGTGCTGCGTTTTAAAATCAATGGACCCCAATGGGTCTGCCATTTACTCCATGATGTCAGTGCTGCTTTTATACGGTTCATCCGGGTGGAAAACTGAAGTCTGTAAACAGTTAAAGTCAATGGAGGCTTTGTATAATTTAATATGTGACCAAATCAAAGGCTGTATGTGTAATTAAATCACTTTCACAGTGGCGAATGAAGACACGTGAGGCTTGTTTCTAATCAGTGTAATAATGTGAAATCCCATCAATCATATTTACTACCCTTATCAGCTTTATTTCTACCAAACTGGATCACACGACTGGAACTCAGACAGGCATCGAATGTGACAAAATGCAAAAAGCGGAAAAAAACAAAACAAAACAGAAAGTTAAAACTCAAAGTAGCAAAAGAAAAAGGCATAAAAATGCTTTTCCGGACATAAAACCCAGAATTAGCATTTTTAAATGAGCAAACATCAGTGTGTTACAGAAAACAGAAAGGTCGTTTGTGTTTCAGGTGCAGACTTTCAGGTCTGGAAGGAAGTTTAACCTGGAAACTCACAACAAGCTGGTAAAGTTTGGGAATATTTACATATTTCAGATAATCTAGTGCATGGCCATTAAAACCCCATTACGGCACTTTAGCACATTTTCTTATGGAGTCACCCCTAACCACGGCTAATTCAACACCCACCTTGCATCCTGTCTCTTCTCTGAGCTCTCTCCAGCCAATAAAAGTCAGTCAGATGTTGACTCTTTTCTCATCTCTTGTTCTGTTACTTTCTGGTTTTCTTTCTCGCCTCCTTCGGTCGTGTTCTCTTGGTTCAAAAGGCCAGTAGGTTGTTTTCCAGCTGCTGGCATGTGATGTTTCAGGATGTGGGAAAAAAGAGTAAAATATGCGTCCTTGACCTCGGGATGGCATGTGGAAGCGATGGGTCTGGGAATGTACATAATGCACCTCAGTGTGCCATCAAAATTAACCAGAAACACTCAGTTTTAGGCTTGGAAACTTAAGCAGCATTCCTTTAACCTTTTAAGACCTTACCCAAGAAAAGTCACATTTTTATGAGGTCTTTGTATGACCCTTTAAAAAAATGTGAATAAAAATTAGGGATATTTAGCATTTATTACCATGTGATATATTAAATTTCTTACAGTTTAATCTTTTGCTTTCTAGTGTCTATTTAAGGGCAGAAGAAAAGAATTAGATTGTGTTCAAAGGGGTTTTGAGCAAAGTTCATGATAGATAAGAGTCATGCAGAGACTGTATGTATCGTATATGTCACACTGTAACTTTGACTCTGTGTTTATGACTTGTTTGTTGGCACAGTGACATTTATTATGTATATTTCTGAAGTCATCGCTGCCCAGTAGCTTCCCAAAGCTGAGAAACTTTAGCTTCTGTGATGTTGTGATGTTGCAGCTGAGTTTTGCTCTACGTATGGTGTCGTTTGCTTGCAAATGAACGCACTGACTGGTTTGAATGTGCAAAGTGACAGATTAAGCAAAGTAAAAAGCAAAAAAGGAAAAGACAGAGAGACATGGACAGAACGGTTCAGGAGTGCATCTTTAACCCTGTAGGTGATCAGAATCATTTGAAATAATTTATTTTATAAGAGGAAAATGAAGAGAACAGGAATGTTGACTACACCAGTCACTACTCAGCATAAGTTTGCTGCTTTACCTCTTTTTCTTCCTACTTATCTCATAAATCTGCATCTGTGAATGTGTGTATGTTTGAGATAGCTGCAAACATGCAGTCAAAGCTTCATGAATCTATCTTGAAGGTAAATAAAACCATCTAAGTATTGAACAACTCTCTTTTTGCATTCATGATTTATTTAAGCTCTGAATGAAGTTTGAGCTGTTGTGTTGTAAATATAATGTGAATAAACACGTCTCTGTGGCTTAAAATGATTGTTACATTCCTCTGCACTCTGCAGCACTGAACATTTGAATAAGAATAGATTGTTTACAGTATGCAGCGCGTGAGACCGAATGGATGCACAGCTGACATCTGCAGAGAATTCTGCATGATTTGTAAAAATCAGCCTTTCTTTGGAAGCAGCAGCTCTGGGGAAAAGCCTCACTTTTCAGGGTAGCTCATTTAATATGCTAATAAATTCATATTTGACAAAAAGGACAGGAAACCACATAAAATTACACATGTACCGATGTTTGTTGCAGAAGTACGCGTGCACAGAAACCGCACAGGAGATTAATAAAAAGAAGAATTAAGGAAAACATATGTTCTGCGGCGCTAATTGCAAGCCCAGGTCATGAATTTATTATCAGGCCGTGACTTCAGTGGATTAATTCATTTCCAGAAGAAGCTGTTCATTTTTCTAACTTCCACAAACAGAAGTGTGAATGTGCAGAGCGACGCCACACAGGATCCGTAATAATCTGCTCCTCGGCTCCCTGTCACTGAGAAAAAAAAGAGACCTGTTGAAAAAAAGACTATTTAATTAAGTAGCTAACAAAATACAAATCTCAATAACTTGGGAAATAATTGTGCAACCCTCATTAAGCATTCCATCTGGGCAATTACCTTCCTTTTAGCTTCAGGGAGTTATAAATGACTGGCCGGTAATTGAAGCTAGCAGCCAGCAAGAGCTTGAGATGAACTGAATTACACAATGTCATTAAAACAAATACATCAAATAATTATCTGATGGAAAATAAATGGACTAAACGCGTGTAATTGTTCTTTCGAATTAGTTCCCCCACCACTCTCTGAGGAGCCACACAAGCATTCTGCCAGCAGATAAATACCTCACTCCTGTGCAGACCCTTTAGTAAGTGCGTAATGAGTTTCATAGTTTTAACACAGTGCCTCATTTCCCTCATCGTTTAGCATCAGATAAAGACAACGACGGTGCAGGTGACTTCATTCCCACATGAGAGAGTAAACAGGAGTCCTCATTCGACTGCAACATCAGAGAATTCCCAGACGAAACGCAATGGATTGCTTGTTTCAAGCTAAATGCACCTGTACTAGAGAAAAGTACAAGTAAATGCCAATGAACTGGAACTTTGAAGTTTTAACCATGTTTTCATGTTGAGCCCAGAAAGCAGATAAAAAAAAAGAGGATTTATTGCACTTACAGCAAACTGTGAATAAAATTTACAGTTATAAATCATTTATTGTTATTTATGTTATCCTTTGTATTCATTACAATGTGCTCAAAATGTTTAAAATCTAATGATTGATTAAATAAGTAGTTACAGCATTATTAAAAAATACTTGTTAAAAACGTTTAAAAAAAAAAGGAAACATTTTTAAAAACAATGGATAAATTTATCTTCATTTATCAAAATATGATAAAGGATAAATAAGAAATTATTTTCAAAGTGGTGATAAAATGCTAAACATTCACAAAATCAATGAAAAATTTTTTTTTAAAAATAAAGTAGCTATTTAATTGATAATAAGTTATTAATAACTTAATTAAGAAACAAAACAACAAAAACATCTTTATAAGCTCAAACCTTTCCAGATGAGATGGTGATAGTTTTTAGCTAATGTTTCGTACATGGGGAGGACAAAAGCAGAGTAAAATAATTAGATGAATACATTTCATGAATAAAAAATATGATAATTATCTCTGAAAATATCTAAGGATTACTCTTACTCAGCAATCCCAACATTTTAGCTGCACAAGGGAAGAAAAGCTCATGTTTCATGTCAAATATCCAGAAATCGTCTGAGTAAAACCATTGTGTGAGACACGTCTTTGTCCTCTGATAGATTACTTTCTTGATCTTGGGGGGAGGAAAGGAGGGGGGGAATCCTCTCCTTTTTTACCTTGAACTCTGCAGAGGAGCATGTGTTTGAAACATTTTCAGCTGAATTGATAGTGACCTGATTTATGGGCCTTATTGCGCCGTAAAATTAATTTTATGCATATGACTTCCTTTACAATTACCGCGCAGGCCGATTGGAGAAGTTCACTGCTTATATGAAGACATCAATAATTGCAGATTCATCACTGGGTGGGCTGAACATCTGCATGAGGAGAGGAAGAAAAGATTGTCTGCCGGAAGTGGGAGACTCTCTAAAAGGGCAAACGCTTCAGGCTGAGCGAACATTTTAAACAACTCTGCAGAAGAAATCTGAAGGACAGTAAGAGACTCTGCGGTCGTCTTGTTCAAATATCTCTTGTTATTCATTTTGACCACATAAACACCTGAGGATGACAGAAGATCAATGGACTGGTGTTATCTCACGACCCCAAATAAAAGGTGTGAGATGAAAAAACACATTTTGGCTGCAGAGGTTCATTCAAGAAAATTCTGCTGGTTCATGACTAAAGTCTCAGATTTAAAACACTGTATTACATCAATATAGAAAGGTGCAACTCCAGGCCTCTTGGGTCCTTGTCCTGCAGGTGTTAGAGGTTTCCCTGCTGCAACATACCTGAGTCTAATTATTAATGGGAGACATGTAAATCCTGCAGGACAGTTGGTGGTCGCTGAACTCTGGCTCTTCTCTACATTCAAGAATAAATGCTTGGAACTGCAGTATGGGATCAGACCGATCCTCAGGAGCCACAGTTCTGCAAGTGTTGGTAGTTTCCCTGCTGCAACACATCAGACACATTGCAGATTTGATTAAATCAGGTGTGTTGCAGCAGGAAAACTCCCAACACTTGCAGGAGTGCAGCTCAGAGTTGGTCACTCCTAGTTTAGAACAGTTCTCTGTGGGTCCAGATGGATTTTTGTATTCATTAAAAACTCTTCGATAGGTTGTGTTGACAGCATGTTTAATAATCTGAAGAAAGTTTCAAGCGCCCAAGTCCGGTGCTTCAGGCTTCCAGCCAACTTTTAGTTGCAACCCTCCTCCAGCACACCTGAAAGTCTTGTTGCCAGGCCTCTGCAGAGCTGAACGGGGTGTAAATGAGCAAAATCGGCCTTTTAAAACAGGTGTGTTGGAGAAGTTGCAGGGTAGATCTCCAGGACCGGACTTGAGCATTCCTGATTTCCAAGGTTTCCAAATTCAGCGAAGCAAAGAAATTGAGGAGAAAGACAGACCATTCATCAGGTTAGGCTAAAGATCAGAGCTGCTATTAAATGCTAGTAGATCATGGCTGATTATGGATTTTCAGTTCCTTGATATTAGGATTTGTTTTAAGTCGACCAGACGGCCATAGCTTGGCAGATCAGTCAATACGACTTGACATTCAAAGACTTGAGACTTGCAAAAAAGGACTTTAAACATCTGTCCTCAACAGATGTTATTAATATCTCCACAAATGTTTAATGGTTGATTTAAAGCTGGGGTAAATAATGTTGTTCAGAGACATTTTTTTTTTTACTCTGGGTGAAGTGGTTCCTCGTCCTGATAGTCGTCTATACATTCTGTAATCATGAACAATAAGAAATATAGTTAGACTCCTCAGTTTACTGTAAATCTGTAAAAACTCTGACCAATCCAAACGTTCAGACCCAAATTGAAGTTGTTTATTTCTTATATTTCGTAGCTTCTTCTCCCGGCTCCCCTCCTCCCCCTCCAGCAGCACATACCTGATAGCCACACCATACACATAAACAGCATGTTCAGATGAAAATACAAAGTAGTGAAGAAGAAACTCTGAAGGCAAACATGGCTGAGAAAATGCAGGAAGGATTTCCCGACCCGACTCGGTTTGTTTGCAGAATAAATCTGAAAACTGATAAACGCCGGTAAAAAGAAAACCTCCTTGGCAGAGATAAGAAAAAAACCTTGGATCATGCAAGGATCAAAACCAGAGGGGGAGGAGCCAAGATGGCGCCCTACTTTCAGATCTTTCTAGCTCCCCAACGTTACCCACCCCAGCTTTAAGGCAGGAGTGTTGCAGCAGGGAAACATCTAAAACCTGCAGGACATTGGTCTAAGAGGTCTGGAGTTGTCGATTGCTGCGTTAATATAACACCCTAAAATGTTGTATTTATTTACCACAAAATGCAACAATATCTAGTTTTCTTTAGGAAAAAGTCCCAGAATAACTTCAACTTTTCATTTGTTTGTTATTTCCCAGAAATAAATAGAAGAATTGCTCTTTTATACTGATTTAAGAGTAAAACATGATCCATTTTCAAATGAATAGATAAAAAAAGACAATGTGGTTGAGTCACAACACAACCTCATCAGTTTAGCAACAGAAAGTTCAACTGAAGGAGTAAAAATCTGTCTTTTTGAACACATTTCTCATTGTCAGCTGGGAGATAGCGAGTGTTCAGACCTCGAATGGGTCTCTAAATGGTTAAAAAACCAAAGCCAGAAACTACTACAAAGTATCTCCGTTTTTATCTCCGCTGTGTTCTAATTCAGCCAGGTTTGAGATAAAAACAGAGTTTAAGACTAAAATCCATTATGTATTTTCTAGGTAGAAAAACAAAGTGTTCACTCCAAACTGCCCTCATGCAGCAAACAAGTTCATCTGTATTTGACTCGCTCTGCAATGTCATTTAAAATCGCCTCAAAATGAATATTTTTTTTCCCCTCTTATAGCTGTTGATCAGAGGAAAAACATAAAATGAGATCATTAATGTAATAAAAATAAAGTTTAATCAGGCCACATAACATGATAAACAGCTGTTATGTTGAGCTGATGCAGGTTTCAATAAAACACTGGACTCCATGAAGTGCTAAAATAAAAAATAAAAAAACGATTATCTGTGACTGTACTGACTGTACATTTGCAGAAATAAACAGCTCTCCTCGCCGACTAAATCCAGCCCTGACACCTGACTGCATCATGTTTAGTCCACATAATTGAAAATCTCTGTATGGGCTCAGCAACACATCACCTTCTGATTCTGCAAAACAATGACAAACACTGTAAAGCAACATATTAATGTGGCCTGCTGGGTTAAACAGTTGCAGGAGAGGATATCTTTATTAAAGTGAAATGAATGCAGAGGAAAAGCCTGTTAGATGTATGACCTGCAACAGGAAACACATTGAGACTGAACTGATCTGGATGACATGAATAATTTAGCTGACACTAAAGGAGGTAATATAAATGCACACATATATTCTAATCTTTTCTGCCGGTGGCGCGCAGGCTCCGTGTTTCCCGCCGCCTCTCTCATGTGGAAAAGCAGCAGATGCCCTCAGAGCTGAATTAATCCAGAAATGTATCAGCCTCTCAGAATTATTCACATACAGATGCATGATAATGATTCCCAGATTAATCCGTGACAAGAGCTGCTGCCTCTTTGTGCGCTGAAGGTAACTTTTTTCCCTCCTGACCTTTAGCTCGACAGCGCTCTCATTTCACAGCTAATACCCTGATATTCGCCGACACCTGAGCTGCGCTCCCCCCCATCCGGCCTGTCACCCAGATATCTCAGCGTTCCTGCAAGACAGCACACTGGGAACACATGCCCTCCATTCGTCCTCAAACCCCAGATATCGGGATTAAAACTCAGAGGCTGTAACTGCTGCCACAGAGGACACACATGACTGATATCTTTTTATTTGAACTAGGATGCCGCTGTCAGGTCATGTGACTACTTTATTAGGAACATTTGGATAATTTACTGCAGCTCTGCCTTTAATTTCACCTTCACTAAAGTTTGTCTGGTCATTTGGAAGTCTTTCCTTCTGTCAAGACGTGTGACTGTATTTTCACACAAAGTGGTCGGATTATGAGTATATCTGTGGGTGAATCCAGCCGGTGTTGATGGCAGTGTTGCTGATTCCTGCAGGTTTATTTACATGAACATGAATTTACATCTGGAATGAAAGGAATATTTTGCCTTTTTGGACACTGGAAACAGATTATATGATGCATCACGCTGATATCTATAATAGATTAGCAACAACAACTCTCAGCTCTATGAGGAACTACACTTCTTTGTTTTTTAAAGGTGCACATACTGTGTACAGTAAGCACTTTTTTGTGCCATTCCTAACCAAACATAAGCTGCAGTTTTACTTTAAGTCAATCACCTCTGAGTTTTCCGCCTGAATAAATCAACTATGCATTTTATTTTTACACCAATAACATCATTAGTAGAAAGAGATTTGCATGGAAACCTGTTTTATTTGCTTGCAAACAATTGCTGAAAATATTATTTTTCTTTAAAGGGATGCTATGATGGTATTTGGAGTTTTCTGAGCTTTCTACAGTGTTACAGTGTTGAATCCTCATCAGACATGTGAACGACAGTTTTTATCACCTAAACGCATGTTTGAGTTTGAGTTCCAGCACGCTCTCCGTTCGGTTTCCATGGCGACGAAAAACACATCGTTTTAGAGAGTTTTTTTCTACTTGGAAATCCTTGTGACGTCCCGGGGGATAAGGTTTGGTGATTGGTTACCTTCTACTGGTTAACAAGGGCATGTACAAATACATCAGGCGGGTGGAAAACGTGGGATAAAGTTCTTTCCAACGATGGCTGGTGAGTTTACCAAAGAGAGACATCCTGCTGCATTCGTTGCTGTGGGTTGCTGTTTTCCACTTCGTTTTCAGGCTCTGATTCAGGTTCCAACATGTAGGGCTGTATGCTATGTGTTGACATTGTATTTGTTTTTTTTTTTTTATTGAGTTCATATTAGCCTAATCCTTCTGTTTATGAGATGTTACAATGACGGCGAAAGCAGGTGCGGTGCGCGCTCCCGATGTAGTGCAGTGGCGGGAGGCGGGGCTTAATGCGGAAGAGTCTCAATCCCCTCGTTTTGCCCGCAGGCTGATCTGACAGCCTACGGAGAGGGTCGGTCTGAAGTAAATAAAGCCATTTGTGACAAGAACTCCATCAATCCCAGCCCTTCTGGTCTCAGAAATAAAAATAAGTTAGCCTGAAATGCACATAATAGTTCCACTTTAATAACAATGTTTAAAGGCTTATTAACAATGTGTTCAGTTTTAATGAATGAAAATCTGCCAGGTTATCCCTAATAAGAGTGGTTAGGGTTGAGCTCAAGCTGAACCAGTACTGAGTTAAACGTAGAGTTTATGGACAACATGCTCGACCTTTCGCTGTGCCCAACTCGTACAGATCCGTACTTGTGATGAACAACACACACACAGAATTATGTGAAACTCTCCAATTCTGCATTTAACCTCCTTTCTCTGCAGATCGTGTTAGCCATGCTGGTGCTCCAGTGTTTCTTTCTATGCTTCTCCGCTGTTGTTTTGACTTCATTGTGTTAATCAGTCACTTCCTTTCATTTGACATCTGACCTGGCTGCTTGTCTGTAAATAACTTCCTGTGTATTAAGCAACTGCCTGTTGGATTTGTGACCTTTCTGACATAGAATTTGGATTTTATTCAGCCTGTGTAGCTAATGTACGTCTCAGTCTGGTCCCGAAATGACCTGGTTATACTCTGATGGGCTTTTACAACCAATCCTCAGGCAGACTATTGACTGAACATAGATTTTCAAGTTGAAATGCATGTATTCATGTCCATTTGTGTTGCCTGATGCTTGGAAACTACTTCTTAAATTCTTTGTATTTCACTGGAATACAACAAAACTCTACAAAATAATAAATACTAGATACTAGATTAAAACTAGATAACTATCTGGCTAGCACAGTTAGCAAGTTAGCAAACTAGCATGTTAGCTCATTAGATTTCAGTAGCTAGCTAACTCTGCTGCTATTTTTCACACAAACATCTTCTTTTTTTCTTTTACATTAAAACACCTTGTGTTTATTTGTTGCCTCCTGAAAATCAGAAATCTAACTGAAAGGTTATAAAGGCTGCCTCGCCTCGCCTAGCCTGTGTTTTTTCCTCTTTTTTTTTTTTTAGATTCATTTGTGCACATTGTTTAACATAAATACCTTATGTGTGCATAATTCAATAAGACAGCGACCGGCCATATATTTGGAATATTTGACCTTTGATTTGACAAAGACAACAATTCCACACTTGTTTTTCTGCTGTAATCAGACTTTTTTACTGATTATTTTGTTTGTTTACATTCTGCAGACCGACAAGTTCTGTACAGTCTGTAAGTTAACTGGGTGCCTCCTACTGGTAGCCTCTCTTTACAGGCTCTAGTTTAAAGACAAGTGTGAACAGTTACAACAACATAACCAGTTTATCACAGAAGTAAAGAGTTAAATAGCATGGATACATCTGACTTGATGTTGTATATAAATAAGCAGAATTACAGGAGACAGATAATGTTGTGACACCTGCCTGCCCCTGTTTAAATTTACATCTGAGACGGCTGAGATTAAACAACAAACCTTCTCGCTTTCGTCTTGTCATTTAAACATCTGTTGAACATGTTTGCCTGGACATGTTGACACTGGAGGCACATTCTCCTTTTTTATTTATTTATTTATTTATTATTTTTACTGTATTCAGTTTAATATTTTAGGTAAATTAGTTCAAAATTGGAAAATTAACCCTTTAAAGCCAGACCTAAGAAAAACTGTGAAGAAAAGCTCAGGTTTTTCCATCTGAAGTCTTTATTTGATAGTTTGTTTTTTTTTAAAAAAGTAGTTTTTACCTTTTATTTCTGTGTGATTGGTCAGAATTATCATCTGTCTTCAGATCCTGGTATCCATAAGACTCTAATGGATTAGAGGGCAGGATTGTGAGTTTTTACCATACAGTGATGCAAAAGGTCTCAGAAACTGTGTGCATGGTGTGTTTGGCTTTATGAGGTTAAAGTGAACCAAGTATTTTTTATTTTGATGTCTAAACTGTTTGATTTGGGTTGTTTTTTTTCTTTTTTCCAAATTTAGCACACATGAACCACAGCGGGTCCTTATTGTAAGAGCAGATCTGAGAGCTGCTTGATCTTATTGACTAATCATAATTTTCATATATCTGGATATTTCTTTTTCATGTTTTTTTCTTCAGGGGTGTTTGTGGTTGACTGATATTTCAGTAGTGAACACAGACTTTAAAAGGCACGAACCTTCAGAGAGGTAATATTTCAGCTGTAGTCGCTGCACACGAAGTGAGGATGAGGGTTAGCAGAAGCCCTGCAGCTCATTGTGACCCCACAGCCTCCTCCCAGGTTAATCCGCCCATGTTTGTTAATGGTTAAACTGGTCAAAAGGCAATGCGTCTTGATGGTGGTGCTGGTCCAGAGGTCATGTTTCCTCTGGGGACCTGCAGAGATGGGTTCCAGATTTAAAGCTGACCTGTTTGTCGGCCGTGGCGGGAGCAGGAACACCGACTCACCTGTGAACTCCTTTATTTCTAGCCAGAAACGTTCACACACACGTGCCGCCCCGCTCAACTCTTCGCTGAGGAGACTGATAACTGGGCTTTCGCCAAACGGCGGCAATTGTTGTGTCTGTGCGAGTCTCACAGGCGACCGAACCAACAGATGGCCCCAGAAAAAACAGCTCATTTGGACACTAACAAAGAGCCGCCGATGATTTAATGATCATTTCTCATTCAGCCATTATTTATATGGGCATATAATCAACTGACACACAATATTTCATTTGTAGGGAGGTTGTGGTGTCAACAGAAGGCCTCGTCACTGAGACTTCCTGCGACCCCCCCTCATCCCCAAACACCATATTCATGATGAGAATTATGGTGCTGATTATAAGCTGTTTTTATGACACACCTCTTTCAATTAAACGGCTGATAATGAATGCGTCCCCTGACAGGTGTTTTTGTTGTAGCAGAAGCGGCGGCGCTCTGATTTACATGGCAGACTAATTTGGCTGAGAGGGTGATGTAAAGAAGGTCAGCCCCCCAGCGGTGCGGGGCTCAGTGTAAAGTCCTGCGTGGAGGATGTTTCTGTGTAAATACACAACAGGCAGCAGGTGACGGCGCCGCCGCCGCTCTGAATGAGGAGGTAATGAGTTCTGTAGGTAAGGCTGTGAGAGTTATGCGGGGATCCACAGCCGACCTGAGGTTCAGGTTAATTAATGAAGTGATGCGGGCTCAGGGAGGACCACGTGGGACCTCCTGCGGGCCCCGAGCAGCAGGTCACAACACTGACAGATGCCCTATTACAATGTTAATGATAGCGGGGCCGAGGTCAGATAATCATATTCAAAGCTTTTTCTGCAGATAACAATCAGAAGCGCACACGCCACTGTTGGCTTCGCTGACGAGGAGCACATGTGGCTCCGCCCCCCCCCCCCGCCTCCACCCGCTGCTGTTTTAACTGGATGGCTGAGTCACCAAGGCCCCTTCAGGCCCTAAAGACCGATCAATGTGATCAAGACCTGATAAGACCTGCTGTGCTCGGTAGGCTGTGGAAACACGTGCCGCGTACACTCAGCAGGGATCCTTCAGCAGGTCTGGCTGGACACACACACACACACACACACACACACACACACACACACACACACAGCAGGATTTCTTACAACTTGTCTGACTAAAGAAACATTTAAATGGCAGAACTGGATGTATTCTCTCGTATGTGGACTATTTGAAGCATCTAGAAGTTAAATTTGAGATCCCTGCAGGCTTTTTCTTTCCTGCATGTGAGTGTCCTGCTTTCAGCAATTAGCTGTCGTCATATTGAGACTCTGCTTGGTAAATATTATACTTATTTTTGTGCATAAACTGTAATAAAAGCCAGAAAACATCTCTGCACATTTCTGCTCAGCCTAAACAAACGGACATGTCTGTCACTGCAAGTTCAGACGTTTCCAGCAACATTATAACAAATTCTTTGTCATCAGTTATGTTGCTGAAAAAACACTAATAACATAAACATGGAGGTGAACTTATCTTAAACTTTCTTATGTGCTTTGTTTAACCTGCGTATGCATGGAGAATAAAAAAAAAAAAAAAAAAAAAACCACTGCAACTTTACAGAGTATTTTACTCCTTACAGACACATGACACTTTCCTGTAGTTTTAATCTAATTTGTTTTTTTAAAATATATTTGATTACCTTCTAGCTATTTTAGGACAATATTTATAAAGCAATACACTGTCATATTTATGTATAATATATATTTTATTAAACCCAGCTGTATAATTGTCTTTTCATGTTAATCAGTGAGGCAAACTTGCTCATTACAATCTGTGTATAAATGACATTTCATGTGTTTATTTGTTCTTCAGTAAGTGTCAGTAATGTTATTAATATCCACTGAAGTTGCTGATTTGTAAATATTCCATCCTCAACCATGCATATACTTGTAATGAACACTATGTATAAAAGGGTTAACCCCCCCCAACATCATCAGAGCGTACAAATGGCCTTACATGGTCCACACAAGGTGCCCAGATCATCATGTCTCCACCACCGTGCTTGACAGCTGGGATGAGGTGTTTGTGTTTGTTTTATCCAGATGTGCTGCTGCGCTTTATAACTAAACATCTCCACTTTGGTCTGGACTGAACGTCCAGGCCTGGGAGGATTGACAGCTGTCCTGCATGTTTTTCACTTGTGAATAATATTTTACTTTGTTGAAGACAAACTATAAATAATAAGAAAATACTGGTGTGTTTCTTCCTTGGCATTGTGCTAAGACACTTCTGACCAAACAGAGCTGTTGTTTTTCATTTGATCTAATATGAAAGAAATTATCTAATTGCAAATTTAAAGCACATGATCATCGTCTGCATTTCTGGAGGTGATCTGACGATGATAATGTGCATTAAATTTGCAATAGATCAGCAGCATCGGACAATCTTCTGCCCTGATGAGTCCCATGGAGGCAGAAACTTTTAGGAATTGCAACACAGCTCAACATCACATGATGGTTTAACTTTTAATGTCTTTTTATTCACATTTTGCACAAAGAAATGAAAGATGAGAACAAATAAGAGATTTTTTCTATTCATATAAGTACTGAATTTAGTAAAGGGAAGGAGCATAGGTGAAAGAACAATCAAGTCAGATTTATATAATAAAAAAATATTAGAGGACTTTTTTTTCCTCTTTGCCCTGATTTAACAGATATATGAGCCACATGGGGTCTTAAAATGCGTGTGAAAAGTAACTATGAACATACCTGGTTAAACTCTGGAAATTCATGCATCATCTTATGGTTTTTTTTATAGATTCATGCCTGATTATTTCCCTTATTTCTGTTTGTACTGACTTTACTGTGGAGAAATACAGATATTTCCCACCAAACCTCCACCTGTGATGTTACATGTTTACAATGTGACATTTTATTGGTTTCTTTTGTGTCCCTTGATAAAAAAAAAAAACAAAACAAAACATAAAAAGTTACATCTGGTGCTGTGTGATACTGAGACATGATGATTATTGGACACGTCTGATGATCTCTGAAGCCTTTTAACTGATTTATGGACATTTACATGACGAGAGCTCGTTCCCCACTCCGAGCTGACAAATCATAGAGGAAACATTTCACAGCTGTAACGTCTGAAATAACTCATGGCGAGCACATGGAGCAGTCAGCGAGGGCGGGGCGACCGATGGACCATGATGGAAAAAAATGATGAGAGCAAACGAGAGGCCAGGAGGCAAAACGGGTGAAATTTATTTTTCAACCTCTGTCAGGAAGGTGCATTAATCTACGAACATCCTGCAAACGTGTGATTCCTCCATCAGCGGCCACTCCCGTGCTCCCTCATCCCAAACATTAAATATCACCTGCTGTGATTAATCCCAACTTAATTAAATCCATCAGCCAGACAATGGCCAGCCAATGAGCTATGTAATCATTCAGATAGTAAATTAAAAGAAGCGAAGGCTTCTCTGCGTTCTGTGTGACAGAGATGGAGAGGATGAAGCAGGGGGTCCCAGAAACTCAGCTGGAGGCGGAGTGAAAGGAAGGGGGTCAGCCCCCCCCCCCCCCCCCCCTAACATCCAACACACAGCAATTAAAGCAATTTGATAATCACAGCATCCATTTGAAAAAAGTTCAATGTTGCAGCTTCCTGGATGGTGTCTGGGAGGATGTGATGTTTTCTCTCCACATCTCATCCTGAACTGAGATTCATTTGTTCTTCGGACAAATTAATCATTAAAGGTGGAGTATGTAAGACTTTCAATATTTTCAAAATAAATTAACTAACAAAATCACTACAATCATAATTAGAAAGTTTTTTGAACATGTAGGTTCCAGTCTGTCCATATTTGATGCGTTATTAAATTACAAGTTTAATTAATGACAAATGACAAAAAGCACTTCTTTTTTTTTACTGGTAGGCAAACATTTAAGACGGGTCTTTGTCATTAATTAAACTTGTAATTTAATAACACATCAAATATGGACAGACTGGAACCTACATGTTTTTAAAAAAAAACTGTCTAATTATGATTGTAGTTATTTTTTTAGTTAATTTATTTTGAAAATATTGAAAATCTTACATACTCCACCTTTAAAGAGTCGTTGTGCAGAGCTTCATTGGCTGTTGGATCCATTTTATTTGGGTTTGGGTGTGTCTTGTCCTGGAAAACCAACACCACATCACTGCTGAAAAAACCCAGCAGCGACTTTATTTTCCCAGGATTTTCAGGAAAAATAATCTTACAGAAAAACTGCTGGCGTCCTTTTACCGCTGTACCATCGAGCCAAGGCATCTAACTGTGGTTTGCCAGCTGCAGCTGCAGAGAGGAAGGCGCTGCAGAGGGTTGTTAACACCGCCCAAAAACTGATCGGCTGCGCTCTTCCATGTCTGGAAGACATCAACAACTCACGCTGTCTCAGGAGAGTCCAGAGTGTCCTCAGAGACCCCTCTCACCCTGGTCAGCAACTTTCTGAACTGTTGCCCTCAGGTAGACGCTTCCGGATGTTCAAAGCGAGAACAAACAGGCTGAAACAGTTTTTATCCTAGAGCTGTTGCATCACTGAACTCATCATCTTAGTGCCTGTGAGACAAATGTCACCTTATCAATAGTCTTGTTTTTTATAGTATTGTTTCTGTGTTTCATTTATGTGTTTAATTATTTATTTAATCGTTTTAACATGAGAGCGGTCTGTGTCACTTTCATTGCACTTGTGCAATGACAATAAAGTTTATTGAATTGAGATTCATTTGTTCTTTGGACAAATTAATCATTAAAGGTGGAGTATGTAAGATTTTCAATATTTTCAAAATAAATTAACTAATAAAATAACTACAATCATAATTAGAAAGTTTTTTGAACATGTAGGTTCCAGTCTGTCCATATTTGATGTGTTATTAAATTACAAGTTTAATTAATGACAAATGACAAAAAGCACTTTTTTTTACTGGTAGGCAAACATTTAAGACGGGTCTTTGTCATTAATTAAACTTGTAATTTAATAACACATCAAATATGGACAGACTGGAACCTACATATCTAATTATGATTGTAGTTATTTTCTAGTTAATTTTATTTTTTTAAATATTGAAAATCTTACATACTCCACCTTTAAAAATCATCACTTTGGTGTAAACTCTAACATTAATAGAAATATTTACTTGACTTTTTCTTTCTTTCTTTCTTTTTTTTTTTTTTACCAAACTGAACCCACAAAGACAGAATTACAACACACCTATTTATCCTGCAGTTAATTTTCATCAGGCTGAATTTCTGCCTGATCAGAAGTGGTTTTAACTTTGTTTACTTTTGTTTAGTTTGACGTGCTGACAGACAATATGAGCCCGCATATTGAATCAAATCCCAGAAAATCATAAAACATTTCCCTTTTCTGATGTGACTGGCCTTATTTTCTGAATCTAAATGGCAGGAAATAGAAATCACATTCTTCTGTGGCTTACAGTTAATCACATCTGTACCTCGAGTCAGAAATGATCACATCGCCCTGCGTTACAACCCAACCAAACATCAACCTTGTCTGCATTTGTTTATTTTCTCTTTACGATGAAAGTTTAGTGCATTCAGTCGATTTGGAGTCTCATTATCAGCATGTCAGGAGCAGGTTGCAAAAAACCTTCTGCACTTATAAAAATGGCTTATTAAGAGCATAAATTACATTTATTTCTGTTTTTGCTCCATTAGGACCTGATTTATTCTCTGAGTTTTTATTCTGAAACAACTTGACAAAAGTGTGAAAAATTTATAAATAGCAAAAATGTATAGTGTTTATTTAATTTTAATGATCAATTCCTTCAGTTTATGTTGGCGAACTGATGGTTTTAGCAGATTAATCTTTAGATCATATCAATAAAATAATAACATGAAAGGCTTGTTCTGCCAGCCTGTGTTCTGATTAAGCCTCGACGCTTCTGGCTTTTAATTATTTTATTTCTTTATATCTAATTAATTGTTTTAAATGAGGTCATTAGCTTTTATTCACCTACAAGTTCAAGTAAGTTTTTAATATTCATTTATTAATTATTAATTTATGTAACATTTAATTGCATTTTATTGTATTTAAATATTTTTCTTGTTTGCCCTTTTATCTTGCACTTGTTTTATATTTATGTGATTGTAAATAAGTTTAAGTGTTAAAGGGATTAAAGTAAAAAAAAATCGAATTAATATCAAACAGTATTGATCCCATTTACATTGTATTAATCGCTCAGGCCGGCCATTAGCAGGATTGACCCTTTAAGTACTTGAGTCAACATCCTTGAAAAAGCATTTGACCTCAAACAGCACCAGGAGACTCCAAACCCATCTACACACACAAATATTACACAAATGCATCATTTCAAACACACTGTCTGCTTGTGTGAATATTGATATTAGAGGGAAAATACATTTTCCGCTCTGGCTCAACATGTTTGTCTTCCCTTTTTCCTCGTCAGCTCATTATTTATGGACAACAAATATATACATTCCAAAATATGCGCAGTGAGCAAACATCCTCCTTTAACCCTGACACTAACCCCTTCACCCCTCTGCAGGATCCTACGTCAGTTTAACATAACTCTGATTTACACACACGTTGCTCCTCGCGTTCATCTGCAACTTCTGAGCTACAGCTGCCTTTAAACGTTTACAGGAATGAATAAAACGTACGGACGTGAGCATGTTTTAAAGGACATTTGAAATCTAAAAATCATTAGCATTCAACAGGAAAATCATCCATACACTAACGCACACACACACACACACACACATGCATTCAATGGGCAAACAGCAGCCGCAGCTGGGATGTTAATGCCAGCAAACAGGATTATCGTCAGAAAGGATTTCTCTGCTAAGCATTTCCTCTTAATTAGATTTCTCAGTCTCAGGGATGAATTGCCTTTTAGCAGCAAGAGCTGCCACTGAGGGAGCTGTTAGCTCCTTATAACTGAATTAAATGCATAATTAGTGATACAATTACATTAGCAGGGGCTCCTCTGTGTTTGTGTGGGAGAAGGAGATAGAGGAAGATAGTGGGGGAGGGGACGGGGGGGGGGGGGGGGGGGGGGCGGGGGGGGGGGGGGCGACGTGATATATGACACAGAACGTGGTACTACATTCAGGAGGCTGCCAACAGGTGAGCCCCGTGGATTCCAGACAGCAGGTGAGAATATTTAGACAGCAGCTGAGACGCAAGACGATGGATCACCCTCACATGTTACATACTTCACACACACACACACACACACACACACACACACACACACACACACACACACACACCTGCTTAGTACACAAACCTATGAACAGCAGCGCATTTTACCTGCATTAATATTTTTGAGTTGCAAGCATGTGTAGATCCCAGAGATGCTGCTGTCACTGCCCATCAGTCTGGGAAGGGTTAAAAGGTCATCGGAGATGATCACTACAGTGTGAAAAATGATTCACACAAGGGAATAATTCAAGACAGCGGCCACTCTTCCCAGCAGTCCCATCAAGTTCAGTTCAAGGTCAGATCGGGCAAATAACGTACATCTCAGACTCTCCAGGCCTCCATTAGCATGTTCAGTGTTAAAGTTTGTGACAGTAAAGAAAAGAGAGACTGGACAGGTACAGCTACATGATGTTTTTAATTCGGAATTAATAATTCGGAATTAACATATTCTCCTATGAGTTTACATGAAAATAATAACTCTGAATGAAGGTTTACATGAAACACGTCCTCACTGAATTCCTCTTTAGAGCGGCGGGTTGGGAAGGGTTCTGATTGGACAGAGGGTGCACGTGACGTATGACGTATACCGGAAATAAACAAAGTTGGCTCCATGCTTCTCGTCTTTTCAGTCGTAACTTGTAAAAACTTCATGATAAGTACCAGTTTCACCGCTATTTTTATTATAAATGTGAAGTAGCAGCTCAACACCAGCATACTACTTCACTTTCTGCAGCAACTATGAAGAAGAAAGATAGACCACCAAACACGGGAGGTAAAACAACGCGCGTCATCGGGACAGGACAAGGTAACGAGCATGCTCAGAACGACTGGAATTAACTTAGAGCGGAACGAAGGTTTACATGACAGAGGAATAAATCAGTTCGGATTTAAAGTGCAAATATACCTGTTAGGTTGAATTCTGAATGGAGTTTTGATTCAGAGTTAAATGTTTACATGGTCATTTTTTTACCACTTTAAAGCTAAATTAACTTGTGGAATTGAGAAGGAATTAAAACTCCCATGCAAATGTGGCCAATAAGTGTTGTTTATTTGGAAGGGTTGCAGGAGAAAAAAACACTAAACTTGGCAGCTTAGGTTTGCAAAGAAGGATGTTTGGAGAAAAACAAATACAGCATATCCATGCAAAGACCTCACACAGTCTGTCTAGCATGGTGGTGGAGGGTTGATGATTTGGGCTTTTTTTTTTTTTTTTAGTTTTTTACAACCATGAGATCTGGACACCATGCAGTCACTGATTGGACCAAAAACTGTTCTAAAAGCTTGGCTGAAAGTGTCTCATGCAAAGGGGAAAATGAGCAACAGATCTACAACAGAACGACTGGCGAAAAAAAGGCGTTGACATGATCCAAGCAAAGTCCAGATGTCAACCTTACTCTGCGACAGATTTTGCTATGAGCAAGGTGGGCAACCAACCAGGGTGCAATCTGTTTGAGGGCGCACAAGCAACCTAAAAATAAATAAATAAATAAATCTGCAATTTTCTAAAATGATAGCATCATTTCCATGTCACGTTAATGGGCGCTGGGTGCGCCACTATCATGTCATCTTGCTGGTGAGAGTCATGTACACAGGTTGTGTGTGTCAGAGGTAAAGACAAGGAGTGACGGGAGGGGGGGGGACAACTCACACCTGCAGAGGTTGTGAGGAGGTTAGTCTGACTCTCAGAGGAAAACAAAGGAGGTCGGTGAGGGATGGACTGAACTCTTATCCCACACACACACAACACACACTGCTGCTTCCAAATAAATTATATTTCACTCGTAAAATGAACACATATCTAATAAATTTATTGAGTTACGTCAAAAAAAAAAAAAAAAGAAAGACAAACACAAATCTGCCTGCACCAACATGAATTTGTTCACATCACGTTACGTCAACCTTAACTCTGGCTGTTTGACGGACAGTGGAGTCACGGGTGTATTATGGACAAAAGACCAAAGAAACCAACAGGTGTCCAGTTCAGAAAGAGAAGGAGGGAAGAAGAAGAGGAGGAAGGTATGCATGTAGTGCATGTAATGAAACAGTAGCCTGTTCACTATTTATTATCCTCTTGCTAACATCTTGCTACTTCACCACAGAAGACGACTGTATTTGTTTTTTTTTTTTATCTCTACTGAAGCAGCTACTAAAATTTGAGGCATGAAGTCATGCAGTTAATTTCACCAATATGCTGGTTTGTGTTTGCAACACAATAAGTGCAAGTTCACATGTTAGTCTGGGAATTTGGTAAACAACAGCTACATGTGGGTCTATGTTTAAATAACTTACAAAACATTCATCTGATGCCAATAAACAATGACATGACATTTTGTAAGCTTTATGTGATGCTTTTTGAATATTTTGTAGTGTTATACTCAATTAATAGGATGTTAACAAATGCCAATTTGTGTATTATTATAGTTTATTTTATTTGGATAACTGATGCATGTTAAGTCTGATCTAACTTACATTTTGTTTCCTAATTGTAATTTCAGGAGCACTTCTGAAATATGGGATGGGGTTGGTTGGTTGTGGTTGGTTCCAGTGCTGTAGTCCAGGGTATACGCAGGTATACGGAGTATACCCACTTCTTTTTCAGTCAGGATTGGGTATACCCACTTCTAAACCCCCTGTGAAGCTGTTTTTACTATTACAAAGGTCTTTAAACATGTACCTACGTTGCCCAGCAGCTCAGCTTAGATTACCTATGATACACTGGTGCAGCTGCATTGACTTTAGGCTGAACACAGACATAATAAAGATATGTGTATTTTGGGCTACTTTTCTGTTTGTTTTTTTTTTAAAAAGGTGAAAATTTGAGAGTATACCCACTTCTCGAGGGACCAGGATGCAAAACTAGTCACGATCGCCTCTGACCTTATTAAAATACTGCTACAGAGCTCATAAAACCTTGTAATAGACTAAGGACGTGTTGCACTAAAACATGCTAAAACGTGTTGATACATGTGATTTTGCATTTTCTTCATTAAATAATGTCACAGCATCATATGTCATGAGGATATATTTTCTACTTTATAAGAACCAGACAATGTTTTTTACTCTTTTTTTTTATTTAAACCTCTACATGTTAAGCCTTAGAAATAAAAAAAAAGGTGCACCTGGCTCTGCTACATAAGCAAATACATGGAGGGCAGGCATAAAGCTGTTTGCACTTTCTTTGTTGTGTAGTTTAAAAGAGCTCAGATTTCCAGGACGTTCCTGAACACTTCAGCTGGAACTCACTGAGCCATGGAAAGTCCATCACATTCAGGCCAACTGAGTCTCCTTGAAGTATCACATGGTCAACCCAGAGAAACAGTCTCCAAGGAGTTCCTTATACTCACACAAACAGTTCCATTGTTAAAGAGGAAGCGTTTCACGCAAACAAAGAAGAAAAGTCATGAAGTGGTAAAACCCTGCTGGATGGGGCTGAAGCATCCAATGCAGTCCTTGGCTTTTTGGACATCAAATAAATGATCATTCTAATAGATTTTAATGGTTTTCATGGAAGATTCGCAGCGTATGCTTTGATAATCAGAACCAAAATCTCTCTTTTCCGCATGTTGTTCTGTTTGAAGACAAGTTAAAACTTTGTTTGATTGTTTTACACTCAAAACTGAAAGATTTCTCTCATGTTCCCTAAACAAATTGTGGCATCAAACCTTCCTTTGTTGCTGTTGTCATTTTATCCACCCTTTGATTCAACCAGCTGCCTCTGAAACTCTTGAACATTTTCTGCCATGTGAGTGGGACAAATTATCGGTGATATTATTGTAATTTGGAGCGGCCACAGAGGACAACGCTCCCTGAAACACACATGAATGTCTGAATGTCAACTGCTGCAGCACACATTAACCCCTGCAGCTCCTCATGTCCACGATCCGGGTTCCTGCTCAATTCATCATTAGTACTCCTTCCCAAAACACACACCGAGAACATACACTGAGCACACGCCCTGCTCGCACCTCTCCCCTCCATCCTCGCCGTGCATCCTCGAACCATTCATCACTGGCCAGCCGCTGACAGTGACGGATGGGTCAGCCCGCCACTGGCACTCTCCCAGCCGGAGACTCATACGGCCGCAGCAGCAGACTGACAGCTGGAGCAACATGTCAAGTGGAGGAGAGACTGCGGCCATTAATAACCTGCGTCACATGACCGCGGCGGCGTGGGGCTGGTGGGGGCGCCTACACCTCACGTCAGGGCCTGGGGAGGGAGATGTCACGGAGACAGTCACGGGCGCCTGATCTTTAATCAAGTGCGAGGGGACGATGGGTGATGAATATATCGCTCTCAGATTGGAAGGTGTACAGCAGGCATGGGAGGGGGATCAGCCGACACAGATCTGATGACCCATCTGTGGCTCTCTGTGACCCCCCCAGAGAGGAGTCCTCTTAAAGACCAGCCTTCTGCTCACGCCACATCTGAGCACATGTAATGTGTCATTCATTCAGTGTGAGAGATCGTAATCATCTGCAGGGACTCTGCTCGATGAGGCCTGACAGGCCGAGGAGGGAGGGGGGCACTCCACCGGAAGCCTCCCAGCACGGAGAGGTTTTAATCAGCAAACCGACAAACCTGAGCAAAATACTGATCCACACACCTGCTGTGTGTTTAAACCCTGGCGAGTTGTTTGTCTTCACGAGTTTCAGCTCCAGATTCCTCTGCAGACAAGGCCAGACTTTCCAATAGGCATTGCGGGCACAGGACCTGGGACCCACACAAACTTGGGGTCCATGTGGGGCCCACGTAGGGGAAACTCCAGCAGTTTGGACATAAAGCAAAATGTATATAAAAGCCAGATAGTTACACCACATTGTCCATTAGGTTGCTACTGGTACCACTGGCTGAGAGATGTTAGAAATGTTGTTTCACAGTGAATCATTCACATTTTTCACAATGTTGCGGTGGGTATGGGGGCCCCTGGAACACTCTGGGCCCAGGGGACTCTGCACTTTTAATCTGCCCCTGTCTGCAGAGCTGAAGGTTTCGTTGGTTCCTCCTGTTTTAAGCTTCCCAGAGAAAAAAAAGCTCCTTTTGCACCAAGAGTTCCCGTTGCCCTCTGAGGGTTCTGGGGACAAGGAAGGTCTCAGAAAGATTGCATACTCTCAAGGCTTTACTTTACCTGTTCATATTCACAACACAAACGGGAACATTTCACTCCATTAATCTGTTTTGTTTCAGGTTTGTGAAGACGATTCTTGGTTTCAGATAACATCTACACAATAACATCGTTTGAATCTACGGCAAGTCACAGTTCAGCAAATATATGTTTGACCCAAGTGTGAATTTTCGGTTCGGTTCCTGGACTTACAGCATAGTGAGCATGGCAACCAAATGCCAGACGCATTTCCACCGCAAGCAAACTGCCACAATCTGTGTCAAGGCAGGCTGGCTGCATTAGGACCACTTCTGACCCAGAAAATTCACCTTCAGGCCAGCAACTAACATCTGGCCCACAGGAGACTTTTCATGATCCAAACCAGGCTGGCACCTGACATCTGGTCCTCCTCTGGCTCCATTTTGTGGGAGCCACAAAGCTGTAGCTCAGGAGGAAGAGCAGTCGTCTTTCCACAGGAAAGTTGGGAGGTCGATTCCAGGCTTTCCCTGACAACATGCCGAAGTGTCCTGGGGCAAGACACTGAACCCTAAGCCCCCCCCCCCCCGATGTGCCTATTGGGGTATGAGCGTGTAGTATGAGTGTGCATGTGAATGGGTTAATGTGACAGGTAGTGTAAAGTGCTTTGAGACCGGTGGTGTCTGAAGTTTGTCCATGTGGGCTTCTGTCCTGCAAGTTTACGACATATCTTTGTTCAAACACACCTGGCTTCCATTAAATGGATCCAACAGCCAATGAAGTTCAGAACAAAGACTTTCCATTTGAGTCAGGTGTGTTGGAGCAGGGACACATGGAAAACCTGAAGGTTTGTGGTATTTAGGGACCATAGCTGGATACAAACTGCAGGACTGCTACAGATATTCATTACCACTGTTTGCTTGACTGAAATGAAAGCTAATGGACTGTTTCAATCTATTTATTTTACTCTTGTCTTGTTTTTTTTTTTTTTTAATTTATTTGTTTGATTTTTTTTATTTTTATTTATTTACCTATTAGGATCTTGATTATCATCTACAAAGTGGCTGCTAGCTTTCCTCATAAAAGATACAAAGGTTACAATTTTAGTAATTTAAAATCTATATATAATCCAACCAGAGGTGCATAAATTACTGATAAATAAATCATTACATTGCGTCGACCATTCGTCAACTTGTGTTGTTTAAAACCAATGTTTTTATGTTCTCTTTAACATAAAGAGAACAATGTGCATCACATTGTTAAATTTTCTTGATTAAAAAGGTAAACCTGAGGGAACATCTGCACATAAATGATGTAAGTTTCTCCTAAAGTCTTCGTGCTTCTGATTCGTTTTGATAGCACACTGATATTTATTGGTTATATTCCTGGAGTAATCATTGTCCTTCAGAGTCCCGAGACTGAGAAACCACATTCACAAGTTTTTTTTTTACTCCGTCGCTTCATTTTACAGCATGCTGCTCACTGTACCACACACTAGCAACTGGATATCAACACACTGGTCATTTGAATGGATAACTGTGGATGATTCAGTGAAGAACACTATCAAAGAAAGGGAGGAAAAGAAAGAAAAGAAGGTCAGTAAAAGGGATTTAAGTCATTTTTATGTTCAGTTGAGACAATCATAGAATTTGTTTAATTCAAAGCAATCATATAAAAAGTCTGTAACGTAGTCCATCCCTACTGTTTGTGCGTCTTTATGTGTAGTTTAACCAACAATACAGCATTCTTCTTATTCATTCAGATGGATAAAAACACTCCACTGGATGAAACTCTGATAAGCAAACCTGCAGAAAGTTGGCTGTTAGAGTCTTCAGATCGGCTCTAAAGCTGAGGAGTGTTGAGCTGTGGGAGGAGAGCGATGTGTTCATATGATCTGCTCTGTGAATTACAGCTTCAATGCAAAAGAAGCACCAGTGTTTAATTGACTTTCACCTCTCCTTGTCCACTGTGCTGATGTATGCAAAGCATGAGACAACTGTGCAACTGTCTACAGAGTCAAACACATGGGTAAACCATTTATTTCTCTGCAGTCTTTAAGAGCCAAGATGATCCTTTAATCCAATTCTACACAGCAATCAAAGAGCCATGAATCAGGCCCATTATGAGCCGACCCATGGCAGCACCAGGCCGGGCCTCCTGCATGTCATTATTGGGAGCTGTGCCATAACAAAGCTGCCTTTAATGAGATTCCACAAAGCTCCAAATCAGGCCGTCCCATCATGCATCCCGTCTAATTCGCTTAAAAACAATTCATTCCCAAAGACAATTGCCAACTAAGGAGCGAGGAGGAGGTTTGTCCTCCCGACGAGCACGCCAAGACTTCAACCTTCACAGGCAAGAGGCAGAAATATCATTACCCATGTGAGGGATATTACCAAGGAGGAGGGAGGGGGCATCGCCAGCCAAACATAGAGTGATTAACTCTAATGTCCTCAGTGTCCCCAGACTCACAAATGCAGATTCTGCAGCCTGTAGGAGAGGCCTTAGAGAATCAGTCATCCCAAGTAAAGCTAATAAAATCAGATAATGCACAACTAATGCTAACAGCACTCACTCTTTATGAATAGGAGAATAAATATGATATTCAATTACTAGTTTATACAGAGAGACGGAGAGAGAATTCAATTTCTATCCGTCTCTTCTACGAGGGTCATTCATGCTGCCGGCGGGGCTTTTCTGCCTCAAACAGAGAAATGAGAGTATAAAACACCATCAGTCAGACGGAGACTCTTAAACTGGCACTCTGTCAGCCAAAGTACATCAGCTGAGGTGTTCACACAGAGATTGAGATGGCTTAAATTACCCTCCGCTAGCAGGCCGAGTCGATGCGTCTCCTGCAGGTGAGCGCGCCGCCGTGCACAAGAAAGATGAGCTGATCGCAGCTCGCGGCGTTCTCCAGTCATCCGTTATGATTGTAGGTTTACAAATTAGATCTTAGTGTGTTGTACGATGGAGAACGGAGCCAGATCCATCATGATGTCCATGTTCACTTTTTGCTCTAAATAACTTAAATCACATTAGATTAAACCCACATGGAGTCCAGCCAAGAAAATAAGCTGCACTCGCTATAAAAACTTTATTTTACCGTATAACACCATCAGTGTTTGGTGTTTATTTAACTCTCCAGGACATAATGAGGCTCTCACTGGTGTAAAATGAGGGTAAATTGGGAGAAAAAGCAGCACTTTTTTAAAAAACTCTTTAAAAACGTGACAATACTAAAGAAAAAAAGCATAAAAAGTTACACAAATTTACAGCAATTTGGATTGTAGGATGCACTTATGTGTGACTGTTGTGTGTATAAAAAAATCAGTTCTGTCATGTGAAGAACTTGCATCTATAAATGTGTTGGAAACATTAAAGTAGTGTGTCTTTAATGACTCAGGAAGTCAAACTGGGTGTCAGAGCTTTTCATGAGTTTCATGGTGCATTTCATTAGAAGCAACCATGTTGTTTGTTGTTTGAGAGCAACACGGTTACAGCAGACTTTAACCTTTTCACCGGCAGCCAAACAAAAACCTAAGACTGAGCAGTTTGTAGTGGGACAGGACGATATGGCTAAAATCTTATATCGCTGATTTATAACGATATACATAACGATATAAAACTGTGTAATGTGTGTCAGTCATCAGTTATGTGTCAGGTGTTGCTAGGCAACAGCAGCAGTGATCTCCTTCCATCTGGGGGAACTATGGCCGTATGACGTTCCACCTGTTGCAGCGTTTGTGTCTGGAGTTTATTATGAGCGCTTTCGCCACTACTTGACGCTGTTTTGCGGATTTTGCTCGTTGATTCTCGGTATTCTTTGCTATGATTCCTGCAGGTGATAAAATGAGTTAGTTGTGTCAGAGTCCGTTGTTGGGACTGTGAGCTAGTCTGTTGTCGGTTCCACGTCGGTCTTTTTATATCCAAACTGCATCCATGTGACAGAAGGAACAAGCTCAACAGTTCTGGTTAGCAGGTCATCTTTTGGTGAATTATCCTGCTCTGAAACACGTCTTCCTCCATGTTTGTTTATATATTACAGCGTGCCGTAAAGCACATCTTGACATAAAATACTGCAGTAAAGCACCTCATCGTGGTGTAAACAATAGAGCCTCATATGAAATGACAGAATATCATCGTCGTCTAGATGATATTTATCATCATATCGCCCAGCCCCAGTTTGTAGAATTGCAAAATTTAGAATAAAATACCAGCTATGGCAGCTGAAGCTCCCGGTAGACCCAGTTTAAACAGAGAACTGATTAAACATTTGATTAATTAGTAAACACTAATAAATTATGATGATACATACATAATGACCTGATAATTTTACATTTACATTATAACTATTATATTTTAAAAGTTTTTAATGTTTTACATCTGATTGTATGATTTATGTTGTGTGTTTATTTGGATCTGAGGAAGAGCTGCAACATTAGTTCCAGCTAAAATGAACAAATAACAATACTAAAAAGGTGTTGCTGTAAAATGGGGACAGTTTGTGCCAGATGACCAACTGCAAGTGTGAATTGGGAGACAACAAAACTTTAATCCAACTGCAACATGCTGAACAGATTTAAGCATTCAGGTGAAATCTCTCTGCTATGAATGTTCTTTCCTCCAACAACAACTACTACAACAAAAAACAACAATTTTTAGCTATAAAATGAAAAATAAGAACATGCACCCACACATCCATCCTCATTTCTTGCAGTGCGGGGTCGACGGAGGGCTGGAGCCTCCAACAAACCGACTTTTACATCAACTTAGTAAAAACAGGATAAAAATATTCGTATAAATGTTCCATCGTTTATGTCAGAGCTTTCCAAACTTTGTCCTTGAGGGCTGCTGTCCTGCAGGTTTTCAGCCTTTCCCTGCTCCAATACACCTGAGTCAGATGGCTCCAACAGCCTGACAAGTTCTGCAGGATGACTCCTTAATTTGGGTCAGATGTGTTGCAGCAGGTAAACATTGAAAACACCCACTTGAGGACCAGTGGACATCTCATGTTCATGTTTTATATGTCATAAATGCACAATGAATTTGTCTGAGCGGTGAACGGGGCATAGAGAGAAAAAGGAGGGTGAATGTGAATGTCAAAGGTATATTTATAAGTAATTTCATTCATTCATACATTAATATCTCCACTTTACTGTGTTAAACAATCATTTTCTGTATTCTTTTAAACATATTAGCTAATATTTACTTCATTTAAATATTTTTCCACGACATCTTTCCAAATTGATAATTGATCTTTTTATAGTTCATAAGTTTCACCCATGTGGTGCCAAAAAGCAGGTGTAGCCGTCTGATCTTTAACAAACACAGCCTTCACACATTTCTGTTGAATTTGATGAACCTAAAGGATCCAGTTTGTCTCCGTACTAAATTACCTGATGATGAAGACGCAAACGTCTCATTTTGATAAGAACCACCAAAGCACGAGGATGAGGAAGAGTTTGAAACTTCCTACGAATGTCACAAATGCCTCGTGAATTACTGAACCTTGTTTGTTGACCTCAAATAAAGGATTTATTGGCATCTCATTTATTTATTTTGTTAATGAGGTTTTGATTTATAATTTCAGTGTAGAAAAAGTGAGAGATTTGCAGATCTGTGCGGTTCCACACTCAACATGCCTTTGCCTTTTCCGCATTTATCCCAGTCTATATATGTTAAGTTTTGATCTCATTTTAATGTTAAAAGGCTGTTTTTTAACAAATGCTTTAATCTACAAGCTGTAATTAACTTATTAATCAATTATAAACAGTTTGTTGGGTTTTATTTTATTATTTGAGCAATAAAATACCCTTTTGGACATTTCAACAGTGACGTAATCCTTAAACATAATATTTTACACATGATGTTTAGTTATAATCTGACTGTTTTGTGGGAACTTGAAGGCCATGAGTGTCCCTGAACTGAACATTTTTATGTACTCAGTGTCTCAAGAAAAATATTATGATAACAATATTTGTATCTGTTATTTCTGTCTTTATGGATTAAAAATAGATAATGATTGTCACTAAGTGATTAAAAAGACCGGGTCACAAAGGGCTAATTTCAGCTCTGGGGCCCCTCATCATGCTGCTGTGCTCCTGGTTAATTCAACCTGACGTTACAGCATCACCTATGCTGTATTCTACCAGGAAACCCGGCAGACGGGCCTCTGCTGACCCCCATAAAGCAACAGATGGGCTTTTCTCCTCCTGCTGCTGATCTCAGATCAGGCAGGATTACCAGCAAACTCATATCGGGGCTCCTGAAGCAGCCGGACATCAAGGCATGAATGTTCGATGGAGCGGCGGCTCAGTCACGCCTCCATGAGATGGACGGACAAAGTGCTACACTCAGAGGAAGAAAAGCAGGAGGCTGAGATCAGACCACCTGTCAGAGTGGGCTGACGGGATGTGTGGGCGGCGGCTTTCTTAACCAAAACGCTGACTTTCTTTAACTAAACGCTCCCATCTGTTGAGTGACTATTGTCTGCAGAGTAATGCAGCTGCAGAGCACCTCCCCTTCCCCCTCCTGCTCTTATTCAAATACTGTTACTAACCACTGATTTATTCATTGGCTTTCCACAGTCCACTATCCCCCACCCCCGTCACACACACAGACATAAACACACCCCTCCCCAAACACCATGGCTCGACACATCTCATCCTCCCCTTCTTCTCCGGCCGGTCAGACCTCCCAGCGTCGAGCTGTCACTCAGACATTTTTACACTCACCACAACCACTGCTCACTTGCAGCCAAACACCTCATCTTACTGGGAGGATACTGGGAAAATGTTCACTTCACTGGTCTATAAAACACTAGGGGTGGGAAAATCGAATCAAAAAATCAAATATTGGGATTTTTGCTTCACAATTTCGAAGTAGTTTTTGTTGTTTTAAAATCAATTTCTGTTTCCCAAATAAATAAAAATAATCCATCATAAAAAAATTTGTCTTTTTTTTTTAAATTGTTTTTATTGTTGTTTTTACTTGTCTTCTTGGCCATTATAGCAGCAGAACGATGGTCTGGCTACTGTGTTGTTTGTTCAAGAAAAATGACGAGCAAAAAAAGTTATGTACATTTTTTTGTTTTGTTTTAAGTCTACGAAAATTAGCACTATCGAATCGAATCGAATCGTGACGAAAGTATATCATAACAGCCCTATAAAACACTGATCCTCAGGATCAGCTATGAAATAATCTATTTCACTCATGAAGTTTTATTGATCTCAACCATTTGTTTCCTCCTGGTTCTCTCATCGTACAGAACATTTTAACAGACTTTCTGAAGGTCTTTTAAAGTTCATTTTAGACATTTGCTGATTTTTTTAATCCCTTTTTTTAACCTTTAATTTGTTTTATATTGTTATTTGTTAAGCCACTAACCCTTTATATTTGTGTGATATGTATTTTCTAAGTCATTTGGCATCATTTCATGGTAAAAACTTTGTTTAAAATCCTGCTGAACACATCTTGATACTTGTCTTTTGCCCCCTAACAGATACCAGGAAGCAGAAGATTACACTATAATAATTTTTACATATCACATGGTAATAAATGATAAATACCTCTTTGTTAAAAGGCCAGGCAAAGGCCTCCTATAACACAATCAACTTTTCTTACCATTTTTTTCATGGGTTGAGCTTTAAAGTGCTAAACATTGACCTACGAATCATTCAGCATAAGAAAAGCTCCTAAGTCATGAGATAAACCGGTATTATGTTGACACATAACAGACAACTGAGCAAAGAAGCAGTTTAAACTGGATCTTCAGGCTCTTTGTTCCTCACAGCCTGTCACACAGACACAACCTGCTTTAATTGTAAACATGAAAAAGGCTTTTTGCTACATCTAGATGATTCCTAAAGAACTGTTAGGTGAAAACTTGGTATCTCTCAGCTGTGTGTCCATAAACATGAAGAACCAAATAAGTGTCAAGTGTGAAAACTCTTCACTGAGCTGAAGGCGACACCTTAAAGAAATGTAAACAAATCCAGCAAAGACCTGATGCAGGACCTGAGGGATGCATCAGGACTTTCAGCTCTTCCTGTTGGATGAAGCTTCATCAGAAATGGTCTCCATGGAAACATGGCTCTCCGGAAGCCATTTATGAGGAAAGGAAACAGGGAGAAAAGGTTGAGGTATGTCACATGACACAAACCCCGGAGTGGAAATCAGTAGCAACAGGTCTGATGGAAGTGGAATCCAACTGAAGCCTCGACCTCAACGTTACTGAAGCAGTGTGGGATCATCAGAACAAAACAGAACAAAAGGCATCCAAAGAAGAGTTCTTCAAGAACTCTGCAGAACTATTCTTTAGGACTACTTAAAGACAGAAAGCTTCCCTAAGGCTCCGTTCAGACAAAGTAATGCAAGAGAAAAGGAGACACAGACAAGCGTCAACATCAGAGAGACTTTTTCAGACTTCAGAGAGCCCAGAGAGGAGACAGGATGCAGGATGATGCCCGTTTGGCTATAGATGGTGTGAGAAGAAAAGCTTGCTGCTCACATCGGATGTTTTTGTGAAATCCAAATTTTTTGAAAGTCCGTTCACATTTCCGATCAAATGTGACTCGAATGTGATCTCCTGTATGAACCTCATGCGCACCAGAAGAGTCCCGCATGCGTAGAAAACACGGCGACGTGCAGTGAGCGTGCGTGTGACGTCTTTGTGTTTGCAGAAGTAAATATGGACGGCAGCAGCAGAACATTTGCTATTTTAAAAGTTTTGTCCAACCGTAGCGACAACATTGTGAATGGGTTCGTTTTAAGGAGACGTTTACGGAAGAGGAAAGTAAAAGTTTTGGTCGAGGACTTTTGTGGAGCTGTGGCAGCAACAACTGTAGAGAGAAACGTTTGGGTACGAAGTCGCAGTCAGGATTGGTGGGAGAGTGATGTGAGCGTATTTACCGGTAAAGAGTTCATAAACAACAAACGCAGAATAATGACGTTTGTCGTGTGTCGATGACGCGTCGGTCGGATTAATGCGACCTGACCGTTCAGACTGAAGTTGCATGGCAAAAGACCAGATACATATCGGATTTAGGACCACATATCCAAGCGGCCTGGGTTGCATTAGAAAGTATCAGATCTGTGTCGCTCAGACTGTTAAGAAAAGATCGGTTACATGTCGCATAGGGGCTCAAACACCGGATTGAAGTCACTTCAGCCTGTAGTGTGAACGTAGCCTAAGAATGTTTATGTTGTATCTTACAGGAAAGTGGCGTTGCTCTAGAACTAAGCCTGTGTGAAGTTTTTGGATGCAGTTCCTCCATCTTGTAAAGAAAGTACGGCAGTGGAACCGATCAGGACAAACTCCTGATTAGCTCTTCCCTCCCAGGACACGTTGTGTGTCTGTGTGTGATCTGCTCTCTGTTGTTGGCCTCATTGTGGCTGATTTCATGCTGTACACCCCCCCTCGTTGAGCCCCGTGTTCTCCGACTGTCAGCTGACAGCACGTTCCCTGCGGTGAGATACGAGACAGATACCGCCACTTCACGCCGCCTCAGGAAAATATGGCCTCTTTTATGACGGAGGATTTAAGTGATGAGTTCATGTCACCGTCCATGAAGCTGTCAGCCGTGGAGCCAGGGTCACGCCCAAAACCATGGTGGGAATCAGACATCAGAACAGGAGGGGGGAAGTGTGGGGCAGCAGCCCACCCACAGTCCTCTGCTGGGGTTTAATTCAAGGCTGATTTTTGTCATGCAGCCCCCCCCCCCCCCAGCATTTCCACCACCAGTAGCCGTCATCCTGCAGGGCAGAGCAGCTTTACAAGCCCCCCTGAATGCTGCTAATAAAGGCCTGCTACTGCTGTCTGACTGCACATGGCATGTTGTAATAAAGTGGGCCATTCATCCTGCACTCCCTTTCACTGGCTCGCTCAGGGGGGGATGTTCCGGCTGCACCGCTCGTGCACAGAGAGCCAGACTCGTCCAGCTGCACTGGCTTTGACTCGTCTTCAGATGATCTGAAGCTGCTTTGCAGCCTCGGTTTCCTGCCGCCTCCTTTGTGGCGCTATGAGATTATAAGGCGGATGAGTGGCGGCTCCTCTTCTGCTCGAGTGGAGACTCAGACACACTTTGAGCCACAAGGATGGATGAGTCGCAAATACAAGCAGCCCTTCATTTTGTCCTGCACAACTTTCTCAAGTGTGAGGCAGAAAGCGAGACAGGAGCTTAAATGCTTTTCCCAGGCTGGATGTGGAAGTGTGATATGTGGCATGTAAGGTGTGATGCAGATCACATGGGAAGCAGCAGAGCAGCCTGGACTACCTTACATGTGCTCTTAGTGTTTTCTTTTCAACATTAAAATGTATATTTAGTGTAAATTGTGTACAAATCAGTAGTTCAGTTTTAGTTCATTTTACTGTGATGAAGCTTTTCCTTATTGACCTACTTCAGTGTTTTTGTTTTGTTTTTTACTCAGATTGTCTTGTTTTTATTAATTAAGATGAAGAAAAGCTGCAGATTCTAACATTCCTCACATTGTTTTGTTTTCTTTGTGTAAGCCAGCAGTGTTCAGGTTCTCCTGCCCCCATGGGTGCAAACCTGCAGGTTTTAACGTCTGTCTGATACACTTGATTTGAATTAATTGACTTTCCTCAACATCTTAATGTCAAGTTCTGCTCATTTGACCAACTCAATCAGATTCAGAGCTCTGCAGCAGGAAACATCCAAAACCTGCAGGTCTGCAGCTGTTGGAGACTTTTTTGTTTTTTTTAATAAACATTTATGCATAGGGCTGCAGATTGACTTTTAATATATAAATTTAGTTTTACAGAAAAAACTCCAACCAGTAAGTCAAATGATCCAACTACTGAATATGGTTTCATCATTGCTGAATTGTTAAAGGTCTTGTTTGGTTGGACTGAAGATCTAAAAACCAAAAAAATGTGTTCAATTTTAATTTTAAATGGGAATAAATGCAAAGTTCCAAAGTTGGTTCACATAAATTTGACTTAAACAACAAAATTTTCCAAACTTGAATGACATCCATTCTGCACATTGTTCCCCCTGCAGCGTCTCGAGGTTGAGAAACGATACTTCACAAGCTTTTTATTTCACTTCCATCCCAGAGCACCGTGCTCGACGGTATCACATCACATGCCTGCAACTAGCTGTTCTAAACACACATCGTGGCTAATTCAGGAAGAAATGCAAGAGAAAAGGAGACACAGACAAGCATCAACATCAGAGAGACTTTTTCCGACTTCAGAGAGCCCAGAGAAGAGACAGGATGCAGGATGTGTCGGTAGATGGCGTGAAAAATATCAATGAGTTTTAGGATCTGCAACTATATAAACAAATGGAGAGGTGAAGACTTAACATATCTTTACTGCAGTCGATCTGAACGGACGGCGATCATTTCCCTAATTACAACTTTCAGTCTGAAAGGTAAATGTCTTTTTAATTCGTTGGTAATATCTGAGTAATTAGTAACTATTAGGCTCAATAACTGAAGACAACTTTCAGGTGGCTTATCAAAAGCAAATTAAACATCATCAACAGACTAATGTGGGTTTGATGGTGCCGTGTGTGGAGTCTTAAATACCAACAGCGCTCTGCTCTCAGGCTGAGTGGCCCCATTAAATCAGGCTGCCCAACTTAATGTTCGGAGGTGTTAACAGATTGATTCGCTTAATCTGTTCAACTACATCAACAGTCAGCATGAGGTAGGTCAGCAGCCAGTGTGTGTGTGTGTGTGTGTGAGTGTGTGTGTGTTAACCAATTTCACAGTCTGTAGTCACGCACAGTTAAACTGAGTTTTGGGTGAGAAGGGTGGGGAGAGAGCTGGTGGTTCTGCTGTTGGGCAGAATGGCAATCTTCAAGTTCATTCAGCGTGATTAAACCAGAGCGGGGACTTTTCTTCCCGGCTAATTATGTGGAAATTACAGAGACAATAAAGCATCTGCTAGTCTTTCTTCCTCCTTCACGTTTTTCTCCATATTGTGACAAGCTGATGCATTGTGGGTGAGCCGTCTGTGAGCCGAGGTCAGCAGAGAGCAAATAGATGAATTTATAACTGTGGCTTTTCACGGCGGGCGAGCACAGATCATTGTCCCTCGTCTGTGCCCCCCCTCCGGGTGCTGTTCCACCCCAGAGGCCACCGCTCATTCTGGATCACCAAAAGCCCCCCATCTATACGACACAAAGAGGGAAAACAGAGGAGAAAGAGTGCCGTTCCCTCCCGTTCCTCCTCCATCCAGGCTGCCACCCTGGTAAAGGCGCCATGTTTTCCAGCTCCTGTTTAACGTGACTTCTGCACAGAAATCCCAGAACTGAGCAGAAACACAAACCTTCTCCTTCACCGATGAGTTCGCTTGCATGTGTGAGATCATGAAAAGCTCAAGGAAGAGTTACCTGCCATGACTTTAGAGCTCTGTAAGAGTGAATTAAAAGCTGGTGAAGGTGAGATGTGGTTGATGTGTGAAGGAGGAGGAGATGGAAACAATCCTAAATGTCCTGCATGTTGGTGTTTATGTGTTTTCTCCAAATCCCAGTCAGACTTAAGCTCAGAGCGAATTAGCCAGTATGTTTCAGCTGTTCTGGAAATGAATTATTGTTTGTTGTAAACATGTAAGTTCAGCTAAAGTCGCGCTACATCTACCTCATCCTGGTTGTACTACAGATGAGAAGCAAATTTCTGCTGAATGTAGACTGTTCATGATCTACCAGGTTTTGACCTATTAGTCCAATTAACTGCTTCCCGTGGTAAAAATTTACCATATGTGAGTTAGTTTAAGCTTTTTTTTTGGTGGTCTTCCTTTTACGCACTTCTCAACTTACGTCGTTTTGACTCGATGACGCTTATAAAATAAATGTCAATAAAAAAATAGAGTAAATTTGAAGTTACAATGTTCCAAAAAGCTCTTACAATGCATAATGTAGAGGGTGAGACGGTGCCTCGTTGTGTGTATATTTATTTTATCTTAATTGAAATGTCTATTTTAATTACCTGTGCTGTTTTTCCATTAATAAAATGCGTGATATGTGTATTTAGATTTATTTAGTGATTAAGGAGTATTTAGGAGGTATTTAAGAAAAAAAGTCTGACTTATGTGGAATTTATGGGGAAGGGAGTTTTTTCCTTCCCACTGTCGCTGTGTGCTTGTCAGGAAAGGAGATTGTGTTGGAGCCTCCAACTCAGTCTGTTGGTTTCCTTATTTAGGCTATTATGAATTGGCTTTTATTATGTTTTTCTCCTGTCTGTAAAGCGTCTTAAGATGGCATTGCCATGATTTGACGCTATGAAAATAAATTTGAATTGACTTGAATTGACTTAAATTTTGGGTTACGCCAAGGCGTAGGAATGGAAGTCATTCATAAACCAAGTTCCGCCTGTAGGACGAAGCTGAAAGAAGGAATCCACCACCTATTCGCTGACAGGAAGCAGAAGATGATGCTGAACCAATCAGATTTCACCTCAAGTCCAGAAAGCTTGTCAGAGAAAAACCAAGAAGAAGAATCAGCTTATTGTCTTCTAGTTTATAAGCAGCAGCAGGTGTAACGGGTGATAAAACTCCGTCACATCGCACATCGACTTCCAGGCGTTTTCTTCTTCTGGTGTAAATGTTACAGCTGTGAATCCATTCGGATGTGATGTTTGATTTATGTCTAAAAGAAAAAGAATCTTTTCCTGAACATCACAAAGAGGATGAGAATGAGATAATTAACATGCGTAAAAAGTACAACGAACGTTCACTCACACTGATGAATATTGTTGCACAGCAGGTGTTTCCATTTGCAGACCGGTCTGATTTCTGTCAATTCTCTGGTTGAATTATGACACAAAAGCTGCTCAACATCTGCTTTCATTTCAGTTTTTACAATGAGATGCAGGTTTTTACGAACATTGATGTGCATGGAGTAAACAACCTAACATTTTACACACTTTGCAAACAGCATGAAGTTTAAAGCCCGCTACATTGTCCACGAGAAGCGAGGACTTCTCAAGGTCCCGAGAAGAAAAAGACACCGTTTTATTCTCACAGACGTGGTTGAAGTGGTTCTGGGCACATCGAGATGGGAGAACTTTTTTCTCATGGCGCTCCGAGAAGCACCATGTGATTGCGCGGAGATTTAAAGTGGGCGTGGTTAACACAAAGTGGGCAGCTGCTTTTTGCTGATGCAGGTTAAACAGATAGTTTTAATAAAACAGCCGATTGGTGGGCAGAAAGTCTGAAAGGTTTTCCAGCATTTAAACACACAGATCCAGTCGTGTGCACAACCCGCAACGCCACGCACGACGTTTCTCCTGGACGACGAAATGATCAGACAAAAAAGTTTTTTTTTCTCGTTTTTGCAAGAAACGTTGTCGCTTCTGGTGGATAAAAAAGCTTCACATCGGGTTAAAACCTCATTGTTTTGACTGAATTATTAAAACTAAAACAAATGAAGATGATGATGAGCAGCTGAAGGTTTTGGAAGATGCTCCTAAAACTGGAGGGGAATGAAGGATTGACTGAACAGAACTGAACAAAATTCTCAAATCTTGTTTTAAATTCTGTTTTAAAAATTAAATTTTTTATCAACATAAAGTTTACAACAAAAAATAAAAAAGAAATTAATGTGAATTTGTTGCAGTAAAAATAAAAGTTTCATACTTTAAAGTTTATTTAAATTTTACATGACATTACATGCATTTTTTTTTTTTTTAGTTTTTATCTTAATTATGAACTTTAGTCCCATAATTATGAATCTTTTTAATCTCAATGGCTTTTTTAAATCTTTTAATAAAGGCTTTTTATGTCATAACTGCAAATTATTATCTTTCAAGAGCGACTTTTCATCTCAATTATGACTTTTTATGTCATAATTATAAATTTATCTTGCAATAATAATTTTTATCTAATAGTTATGACTTTGTATCTAATAATTACATTTCTTTAAATCTCTCAGTGACTTTTTATACCTTAAATAATGACTGTTTAACTCAATTATGACTCATCGTATAATTATGGCTTTCTATGTCATAATTGACTTTTCATCATTGTGTCATCATCATAAGACACATTGTAAATATTTCTAATTCACCTCTAGCATCAGTGAGCTTCTATAAATATTAGTGCAGTCTGATGTGCTATCGGTTGGTTTTCTTCAGGTTCAGACTCTTTGTAATGATTCACAAAAAAAAGTTAAAATCAATGAAGTCATACAGCAAGAAGCTGCAGCGTAGCGGTGTCGCCACAGCCGACTTGTCAAACATTTTCATTTTAACAGCTTTGACTGAAACACTGCTGCTGAACTTTAATCGTGGCGGGATGAACTCATCACACTCTGCGAAACAAAGACGTACAGCTGAAATAAAAATCATAACTCCAGCTTTTAACACAGGCTTTCTTCCTCTGTGTGATCCTTCTGTCTTGTTCGTCTTACTCATGATCTGAGGAGGAGTCAAACCAACAGGTATTTAAATAAAACGAGACATCCTTGGTCCTGGGTCAAACGGCGGTCCCTCCATCTTCATGTCTGTCATCATGAAGACAAATTAGTTGATGTTTTTGGCTCCTTTCTGAGCTCCTGACTACCTCATCCACCTCATCTCCTCCTCCTGGTGTCCAATGCGTCTCCCTCCACAGTTCTGCTGCACCCGCCTTAATTAAATGTGCACTTCATTAATGTAAATTGGGGGCCTTTTAATGCCCTTGTTGAAATTCTGAAGAAAGTGCAGTGGCCTCGCGAAATGCTCCAGCATCATTGCAAATTAGATTAGGGACCAAGAAAGGCAGTAAAATTAGAATGATAATGGTTGATATGGCTGCCTGACAGGCATGACTATTCAGGGATCAATGGGATGCTGAATGCTTTGGCGGGGCCCACTTCTCAGAGGCCGCGGGACAAACGTCAGCCTACAGATGTGCCTTTTGGAAGCACTTGAAATTAGTTTAATTTGGTAAATGGCAGGGATTTAGAAGCTTTTAGCCCGACTGTAACAAGACAAGAATACATTGAAATGTTTTGCTCTTCTTTCATTAGCATAAAACCGGGTTGGGCCGATTTGCATTCCCAACAAGTCCATTTTTTTCCCCCATTGGATGCTTCTTTCCCCCCTCTATTAGATTGCATTTGCATTCGCTGCTCAGAATGAACACTGTTTAACTCACCGCA